>NC_045454.1:46933043-46947239 GCF_002776525.5 Piliocolobus tephrosceles
AAAAAAAAAAAAAAAAAAAAAAAAAAAAAGGAATTATGAGATCCATCTGGCCCTGGAAGCGACTCTAGGTCTTGCTCCATCACTCCAGCCAATTTCTTTTCTTTTCTTTTTCTTTATTTTTTTTTTTTTGCAACAGGGTCTCTCTCTGTCCCCCAGGCTAGAGTGCAGTGGCATGATCATACCCCACTGTAGCCTCAGTGTCCCAGGCTCAAGCAATCCTCCAGCCCCCTGAGTAGCTGGGATCGCAGGTGCCTGCCACCATGCCCAGCTAATTTCTTTTTCAATTTTTTGTAGAGATGGGGGAGGGTCTCACTGTTCCCCAGGCTGGTCTTGAACTCCTGAGCTCAAGTGATCCTCCTTCCTCAGCCTCCCAAAGTGCTGGGATTACAGGTGTGAGTCACTGTATCCAGCCATCAATATATACAATTGATAGCAATAGGGGTTGACTCTTGTCCTGGCTGTAGCAATGCTGAGCTCAACTATTCTCTGAGGTAACCTCTCCTCTTGAAATGTCCATGATAAAAACAACTTCACCACCACACGTACAAGCATACATGCAGGCACACACACAGGTACACACAAACATACATGCAGGCACACACACACACGTAAACACACACACAAAGGCTATTTTAGTAATAATTGGGGATTTTAGTGATGCTAGGTGTTCTTTTTTGTGTTGTTTGTTCTTTTTTTTTTTTCTTGAGACAGAGTTTCACTCTGTCACCCAGGCTGGAGAGCAGTGACATGATCCGGGGCTCACTGCAACCTTTACCTCCTAAGTTCAAGTGATTCTCCTGCCTTAGCCTCCAGAGTAGCTGGGATTACAGGCATGCGCCGCCACGGCCAGCTAATTTTTGCATTTTCAGTAGAGACGGGGTTTCACCATGTTGGCCAGGCTGGTCTTGAACTCCTGACCTCAAGTGATCCGCCCCCCTCAGCCTCCCAAAGTGCTGGGATTACAGGCTGAGCCACCTCGCCCGGACAGCGGTCATTTGATTTGAAGGCCACCTGATTTCAATGTGACCGCATCCTAGCTTAACTGATTACATCTGCGAAGACCCTACCTCCAAGCCAGTTCACTGCGATGGTTGGAATGACGGTGTCCCCTCCAAAATTCATGCTGAAATCCCCAATGTATTATAAACAGGCGTGGTCTTTGGGATGAGCATCCTTATAAAAGAGCTCTGGGTTGAAGGGAGCACAGTTGGTTGGTTCTTCTGCCTTCTGCTGTGTGAGGATGTGGCTTTTGCCCCTCCAGAGGACCCCCCAGCATAGGCGCCATCTTGGGAGCAGAGTGCAGCTCTCACCAGACAGCAACCCTGCTGGCACCTTGATCTTGGACTTCCCAACCTCCACAACCATGACAAATAAACTTCTGTTCTTTTTTTTTTTTTTTTTTTGAGACGGAGTCTTGCTCTGTCACCCAGGCTGGAGTGCAGCGGCCGAATCTCAGCTCACTGCAAGCTCTGCCTCCCGGGTTCACGCCATTCTCCTGCCTCAGCCTCCCGAGTAGTTGGGACTACAGGCGCCGCCACCTCGCCCGGCTAGTTTTTTGTATTTTTAGCACAGACGGGGGTTTCACCGTGTTAGCCAGGATGGTCTTGATCTCCTGACCTCGTGATCCGCCCGTCTTGGCCTCCCAAAGTGCTGGGATTACAGGCTTGAGCCACCGCTCCCGGCCACTTCTGTTCTTTATAAATTACTCGGTCTCAGATATTTTGTTACAGCAGCAAAAATGCCAAAGACATTTAAATTCTGAAGTTCCAGGTTGACATAAATTTTGGGGACACTGGTTCAACCCACTACAGTTTTCTCATCTGTAAAGTGAGCATAGTGAGGAAGTTGACGGCACGAGTCTTCACGTGGGCATGTGGATGTGTCATAAATTAATATGTTGCCTTTACTAGGGCACTAGCTTTTTTTTTTTTTTTTTTTTTTTTTGAGACGGAGTCTTGCTCTGTCCCCCGGGCTGGAGTGCAGTGGCCGGATCTTAGCTCACTGCAAGCTCCGCCTCCCGGGTTCACGCCATTCTCCTGCCTCAGCCTCCCTAGTAGCTGGGACTACAGGCGCCCGCCACCTCGCCCGGCTAGTTTTTTGTATTGTTTAGTAGAGACGGGGTTTCACCGGGTTAGCCAGGATGGTCTCGATCTCCTGCCCTCGTGATCCGCCCGTCTCAACCTCCCAAAGTGCTGGGATTACAGGCTTGAGCCACCGCGCCCGGCCCTTTTTTTTTTTTTAAAGACAGGTCTCACTCTGTCATCCAGGCTGGAGTGCAATGGCGCTGTCTCGGGTCACTGCAACCTCCACATCCCAGGCTCAAACAATCCTCCTGCCTCAACCTCCCAAGTAACTGGGACTACAGGCATGCACCACCTTGCCCGGCTAATTTTTGTATTTTTGGTAGAGACAAGGTTTCACTATGTTGCCCAGGCTGGTATTTAACTCCTGGACTCAAGCGATCCACCCCCTTCAGCCTCCCAAAGTGCTGGGATTATAGGTGTGAGCCACCGCGCCCCTACCCAGCTAGGCACTAGAGTTTTGTTTTGTTTGGTTTGGTTTTTGGGGTGGTTTTTTTGTTGTTGGTTTTTTTTTTTTTTTTTTGAGACGGAGTCTCGCTCTGTTGCCCAGGCTGGAATGCAGTGGCACGATCTCGGCTCACTGCAACCTCTGCCTCCCAGGTTCAAGCAATTCTCCTGCCTCAGCCTCCTGAGTAGCTGGGATTACAGGTGCTTGCCACCAAGCCCGGCTAGATTTCATTTCATTTCATTTTATATTTTATTTTTTTGAGGTAGTGTTTTGCTCTTGTTGCTCAGGCTGGAGTGCAATGGTGCAATCTCAGCTCGCTGCAGCCTCTGCCTCCCGGGTTCAAGCAATTCTCCTGCCTCAGCCTCCCGAGTAGCGGGGATTATAGGCATGTGCCGTCACACCTGGCCAATTTTGTATTTTTAGTATTTTTGTATTTTTAGTAGGAGGGGTTTCTCCATGTTGGTCAGGCGGGTCTTGAACTCCCAACTTCACATGGTCCATCCACCTCGGCCTCCCAAAGTGCTCGGATTACATGTGTGAGGCACCACACCTGGCCTGTCACTAGCTTTTTATAAGCACTATGTAAACGGCATAAATGGTGCCATGATTTTGCCTGACCTAAAACTTTTTGTCTCCTTTCTAACTTCCTAGGCTCCTGAGCTGACTCCATTGACCTGGAGTTTTCCCTAAACCAAGCTGGAGAGCAGTGGTGTGATCATAGACACTGCAGCCTCAATCTCCCAGACTCCAGTGACCCTCCCACGTCAGCCTTCCAAGTAGCTAGGACTAAAACATGCCACCACACCTGGCTAATTTTTTTTTTTTTTTTTTTGAGACAGAGTCGCTCTGTTGCCCAGGCTGGACTGCAGTGGCACGATCTCGGCTCACTGCAAGCTCCGCCTCCTGGGTTCATGCCATTCTCCTGCCTCAGCCTCCCGAGTAGCTGGGACTACAGGCGCCCGCCACCTCACCCGGCTAATTTTTTATGTATTTTTAGTAAAGATGGGGTTTCACTGTGTTAGCCAGGATGGTCTCGATCCCCTGACCTCATGATCCGCCCGCCTCGGGATTATAGACGTGAGCCACCGCGCCCGGCCTAATTTTTTAATATTTTTTATTTTTTTATTTGGTAGAGATGGGGTCTTGCCATGTTGCCCAGGCTGGTCTCAGACTCCTGGGCTCAAGCTATTCTCCCGCCTCAGCCTTCCAAAGTGCTGGGATTACAGGCATGAGCCACCACCCCTGGCCCAGCTGGACTCTTAAAAGAGGAAAAAACCCTCATGCACCCATTGACAGCATTTACAACATCACCAGGTAAATATTTTTTTTTTTTCATCTTCTGTCAAGTTTTTTTTTTTTTTTGAGACGGAGTCTCGCTCTATCGCCCAGGCTGGAGTGCAGTGGCACGATGTCGGCTCACTGCAAACTCCGCCTCCCAGGTTCACGCCACTCTCCTGGCTCAATTTTTTGTATTTTTAGTAGAGACAGGGTTTCACCATGTTAGCCAGGATGATCTCGATCTCCTGACCTTGTGATCCGCCCGCCTCGGCCTCCCAAAGTGCTGGGATTACAGGCGTGAGCCACCGCGCCCGGCCTATTTTCACATTCTTACCAAATTTAACATACCTGTCCATCATAGTGATACTTTCGAAAACTGAATCCCCCAGTATTCGAATAATATATATAAGTCTGGGATATCTGATCTCCACGGAAATATGCAAAAACCAAATTGCTGACATCCTATTAAAAAAAAAAAAAGAATGAATGAATGAAAGAAAGATGCCAACAAGTAACGTTCCTGAACATTTATCCCAGAGAAATGAAAACTCACATCCGCACAAAAACCTGGATGTATGGACGTGACTATTTGTTGGGGCTGTTTCTGAGAGGCAAAAAGTGGATACACAGTAGGCGCAGTGGCTCACGCCTGTAATCCCGGCACTTTGGGAGGCCGAGGCAGGCGGATCACTTGAGGCCAGGAGTTCCAGACCAGCTTGGCCAATATAATGAAACCCCATCTCTCCTAAGAAATACCAAAGTTAGGCCGGGCGTGGTGACTCACACCTGTAATCCCATCACTGAGGCGGGTGGATAACTTGATGCCAGGAGTTCAAGACCAGCCTGACCAACATAATGCAATCCCATCTCTTTGTTTTTTTTTTTTGAGACGGAGTCTCGCTCTGTCACCCAGGCTGGAGTACAGTGGTGTGATCTCAGCTCACTGCAAACTCTGCCTCCTGGGTTCACGCCATTCTCCTGCCTCAGCCTCCTGAGTAGATGGCATTACAGGTGCCTGCCACCACACCAGGCTAATTTTTTGTATTTTTAATAGAGATGGGGTTTCACTGTGGTCTTGCTCTCCTGACCTTGTGATCCGCCCATCTTGTCCTCCCAAAGTGCTAGGATTACAGGCGTGAGCCACCGTGCCTGGCCAACCCCATCTCTTGTAAAAAAACCAAAAAACAAAAAAACAAAGTTAGGCCGGGCATTGTAGCTCACGTCTGTAATCCCAGCACTTTGGGAGCCCAAGGTGGACCGGGAAGTCGAGAGTTCGAGACCAGACTGACCAACATAGAGAAACCGTGTCTCTACTAAACATACAAAATTAGCCGGGCATGGTGGTGCATGCCTGTAACCCCAGCTACTCGGGAGGCTGAGGCAGGAGAATCGCTTGAACCCAGGAGGTGGAGGTTACGGTAAGCCAAGATCGTGCCATTGCACTCCAGCCTGGGCAACAAGAGGGAAACTCTGTTTCAAAAAAAAAAAAAAAATTAGCCAGGTCTAGTGGTGTTTGCCTGTAACTCCGGCTACTTGGGAGACTGAGGTGGGAGAATACCTTGAGCCCAGGAGTTTGAGACTGCAGTGAGCTATAATTGCAACACTGCACTCCAGCCTGGGGACAGAGCAAGACCTTGTCTCAAAAAACAAAAAGAAAAAGTAGGGCCAGGCATGGTGGCTCACGCTTGTAATCCCAGCACTTTTGGACGCTGAGGCAGGTGGATCACTTGAGGCCAGAAGTTTGAGACCAGCCTGGCCAACATGGTGAAACCCCATCTCTACTAAAAATTAGCCGGGGAAGGTGGTGTGTACCTGTAGTCCCAGCTACTCAGGAGGCTGAGCCAGGAGAATCACTGAAACCTGGGAGGCAGAGGTTGCAATGAGCTGAGACTGCACCACTGCACTCCAGCCTGGGTGTCAGTCATAGACTGTTTATGTTATTAGTAAGGCTTCTAGGCAACAGTAGGCTATTAGTAATGAAGTTTGTTTTTTGGTTTATTTTTGTTTTGAGACAAGTTCTGGCTCTATTGCCCCAGCTGAGTGCAGTGGCATGATCTCAGCTCACTATAACACGTGCCTCCTGGGCTCAAGCCATCCTCCCATCTCAGCTACCCGAGTAACTGGGACTATAGGTGCACACCACCATACCTAGCTATTTTTTTCTTTTTCTCTCTTTTTTTTTTTTTTTGTATTTTGAATAGAGACAAGGTCTCACCGTGTTGCCCATGCTAGCCTCGAATTTGTGAGCTGGGATTACAGGTGCCTGCCACCACGCCTGGCTAATTTTTTTGTATTTTTAGTAGAGACAGGGTTTCACTATGTTGGCCAGGCTGGTCTCAAACTACTGACCTTGTGATCTGCCCGCCTCAGCCTCCCAAAGTGCTGGGATTACAGGCATGAGCCACCGCACCTGGCCAGTAATTAAGTTTTGGGGAAGTCGAAAGTTACCTCTGGATTTTCAATGGTGTGGGGTGGAGGGTGGTACCTCTGACCTCTACATTGTTCAAAGATCAACTATAGATGGATGTATTTACAGTGTGTCAGCCGGTGGATCCGAAAACATCCCCAAAACCTTTTCCATCTCCCAGCCGTGCTCTGAGCCCGCAGGAAATGACACTGACCAAGTTCTTGAGACCCAGTCTCAAGCCTTACACTGTCCTTATTCCTTTTTCTTTTTCTTTCTTTCTTTTTTTTTTTTTTTTTTTTTGACAGTCTCACTTATCGCCCAGGCTGGAGTGCAGTAGCGTAATCATGGCTCACTGCAGCCTCGATCTCCTGGGCTCAAGCAACCCTCCTGCCATGGGACTGCAGGTACATGTCACCACACCAGGCTAATTATTTTATTTTTTGTAGAGATGGGGTTTCACTATGTTGCCCAGGCTGGTCTCAAACTCCTGGGCTTCAGCAATCCTCTTGCCCCGGCCTCCCAAAGTGCTGGGATTACAGGTGTGAGCCACCACGTCCAGCCTTTATTTCTACTCATGATTATTTGTGTTCAGAGGGGAGCAAAAAATATGAACAATTATACACTTATACTTACCACACAAAACAAACTTCCAGTATAACAACAATTATCACCAGAAACATGTGTAACTGGGTGTTTTATACCTGAAAAGAAAATATAATTTTGAAATGTTTATGAGTTCCCTGAAGTTTGGAGAAAAGTTTATTTATTTACTTATTTGAGACAGAGTCTCCCTCTGTCGTCCAGGCTGGAGGGCAGTGGTGGCTAACTGTCACCTCCACCTCCCAGGTTCAAACAATTCTCCTGCCTCAGCCTCCCGAGCTGGAATTACAGGTGCCCACCACCACACCTGGCTAATCTTTGCATTTTTAGTAGAGACGGAGTTTCGCCATGTTGGCCAGGCTGGTCTCAAACTCCTGACCTCGAGTGATCCACCCACCTTAGCCTCCCAAAGTGCTGGGATTACAGGCATAAGACACCGCGTCCAGCCTGGAGAAAAGTTTAGAACAGGGTTTCTCAACCTCAACACTACTGCAATTTGGGAACAGATGGTTCTCGCTTGCGAGGAGTTTCATATGCATTGTAGGATGCTTTTTAGCATCTTTTTTTTTTTTGAGACGGAGTCTCGCTCTGTCGCCCAGGCTGGAGTGCAGTGGCTGGATCTCAGCTCACTGCAAAGCTCCGCCTCCCGGGTTCACGCCATTCTCCTGCCTCAGCCTCCCAAGTAGCTGGGACTACAGGCGCCCGCCACCTCACCCAGCTAGTTTTTTTGTATTTTTTAGTAGAGACGGGGTTTCACCGTGTTAGCCAGGATGGTCTCGATCTCCTGACCTTGTGATCCGCCCGTCTCGGCCTCCCAAAGTGCTGGGATTACAGGCTTGAGCCACCGCGCGCGGCCGCTTTTTAGCATCTATATATCTACCCACTCAATGCCAGTAGCATCTTCCTCTAGTCTTGACGCCAAAAATGTCTCCAGACATTGCCAAGTGTCCTCTGGGAGACAGAACTGTCCCCAGTTGGCTGGACTCAGTGGTTCACACCTGTAATCCTAGCACTTTGGGAGGCAGAGGTAGGTGGATCTCCTGAGGTCGGGAGTTCAAGACCAGCCTGGCCAACATGGAGAAACCCCGTCTCTATTAAAAGCACAAAATTAGGCCAGGTGCGGTGGCTCACACCTGTAATCCCAGCACTTTGGGAGGCCGAGGCAGGCAGATCACGAGGTCAGGAGATCGAGACCATCCTGGCTAACACAGTGAAACTCTGTCTCTACTAAAAATACAAAAAATTAGCTGGGCGTGGTGGCGGGCGCCTGTAGTCACAGCTGCTCAGGAGGCTGAGGCAGGAGAATGGCGTGAACCCAGGAGGCAGAATTTGCAGTGAGCTGAGATCATGCCACTGCACTCCATCCAGTCTGGGCTACACAGCGAGACTTCATCGCAAAAAAAAACAAAACCAAACAAATTAGCCAGGCACGGTGGCTCACGCCAATTATCCCGGCACTTTGGGAGGCCAAGGCGAGGGGAGGGGATCATGAGGTCAGCAGATCAAGATCATCCTGGCCAACATGGTGGAACCCCATCTCTACTAAAAACATACAAAAATTAGCTGGCGTGGTGGCGTGCGCCTATAGTCCCAGCTACTAGGGAGGCTGAGGCAGGAGGATAGCTTGAACCCGGGAGGTGGAGGTTGCAGTGAACTGGGATTGTGCCACTGCACTCCAGCCTAGGGACAGAGCGAGACTCCGTCAAAAAAAAAAAAAAAAAAAAAGTAGCCGGGCGTGATGGCACATGCCTGTAATCCCAGCTACTCGGGAGAGGGGGTGAGGCAGGAGAATCGCTTGAACCCGGGAGGCGGAGGTTGCGATGAGCCGAGATCGATCGATCGCACTCTAGCCTTGGCAACAACAGTGAAACTCTGTCTCAAAACAAACAAACAAAAAATTAGCCAGGCATGGTGGTGGGTGCCTGTGACTTCAGCTACTCAGGAAGCTGAGGCAGGAGAATCACTTGAACCCAGGAGGCGGAGGTTTCAGTGAGCCGAGATTGGGCCACTGTACTCCAGCCCGGGGGACCAAGTGAGGCTCCATCTCCAAAAAAAAAAAGAAAAAGAAGTTTTTTTTGTAAAGATGGCATTCTGCTCTGTTGCCTAGGGTGGACTTGAACTCCTGGGCTCAAGCGATCCTCTTCTTTTCTAAAGCTAATATTTGCCTCGTCTTCACTTTTCACATCTTCTTTCCTCCTGCATCAGGGTCCTGGTGTTTCTCCCTCTTCACAAAGCTCACCTTCTCTACCGTCCCCTGCCCCTCGTGAGAAGTGTGTGGGAGGGACAATGTTCATCACCCAGCTTGGTTACCAGACATCTACTGGTCATCCTCAGCTGTCCCTGATCCTCTCACACCAATCCATCACCAAGACCCGCTGATGTCTCTTGAATTTTTTTTTTTTTAGACAGAGTCTCATTCTGTCACCTAGGCTGGAGTGCAGTGGCCCAATCTCAGCTCACTGCAACCTCCACCTCCTTGGCTCAAGGGATCCTCCTGCCTCGGCCTCCAGAGGAAGCTGGGATGACAGGCACACACCACCATGCCCAGCTAATTTTTGTATTTTTAGTAGAGACCGGGTTTCGCCATGCTGGCCAGGATAGTCTTGAACTCCTGACCTCAATGATCCGCCTGCCACAGACTCCCAAATTACTGGGATCACAGGCGTGAGCTACCGCACCTGGCCAATACCTCTTGTTTGTTTCAATCAGTCCAAGCACCTTTTGTGGCTTATGACTACAATGCACGATGGGAACACTAGGTTCCCAGGCTATGGATGGGGGGCCCCAGGCCAATTTTCATTTTGATTGGAAAGGACAAAGTGACGTCCTGAGGCTGACATCCAAGTAGGAGCATCACTTATACTTCCGACACTAATACCCTCTTGTCTCACGTTGACTACACTCAAACAAAATTTAAAAATACAAAATGTACATACCTAAAGACAAGTTCCAAGAATTACTTTCATAATCATAAGTATAGACTTTATGACTCACTACTAACAGCAACAATGAACCAGCAAAATGTGCTGATGTCACTTCTGGAACGCCGACCTGAAAGTTATCATATGGATGATATCAATGAGACCAGCTTTTCAAACACTGATTCAGAAATCCAGACTTCTAGACATGCATTGAAAAAAAAAAAATTTATGGACAGGTGCGGTGGCTCTCGCGTGTAATCCCAGCACTTTGGGAGGCCAAGGCGGGTAGATCACCTGAGGTAAGGAGTTTGAGACCAGCCTAGCCAACAGAGTAAAACCCCGTCTCTACTAAAAATACAAAAATTAGCCAGGTGTGGCATCAGGTGCCTGTAATCCTAGCTACTCGAGAGGCTGAGGCAGGAGAATCGCTTGATCCCAGGAGGCAGAGGTTGCAGTGAGCCGAGATCGGCTCACTCCAGCCTGGTGACAAGAGCAAAACTCCGAGAAAGAAAGAAAGAAAGAAGGAAAGAGGCCGGGCGCGGTGGCTCAAGCCTGTAATCCCAGCATTTTGGGAGGCCGAGACGGGCGGATCACGAGGTCAGGAGATCGAGACTATCCTGGCTAACACGGTGAAACCCCGTCTCTACTAAAAAAATACAAAAAACTAGCCAGGCAAGGTGGCGGGCGTCTGTAGTCCCAGCTACTCAGGAGGCTGAGGCGGGAGAATGGCGTGAACCCGGGAGGCGGAGCTTGCAGTGAGCTGAGATCCGGCCACTGCACTCCAGCCTGGGCGACAGAGCGAGACTCCGTCTCAAAAAAAAAAAAGAAAGAAGGAAAGAAAGGAAGGAAGGGAGGGAGGGAGAGAGAGAGGGAGACAGGGAGGGAGGGACGGAAGGAAGAAAGAAGGAGGCCAGGTGCGGTGGCTCACCCCTATAATCCCAGCATTTTGGGAGGCCAAAGCAGGTGAATCAGCAGAGGTCAGGATTTCAAGACCAGCCTGGCCAACATAGTGAAACCCTGTCTTTACTAAAAATACAAAAATTAGCTGAGTATAGTGGCAGGTGCCTGTAGTCCCAGCTACTCGGGAGGCTGAGGCAGGAGAATCGCTTGATCCCAGGAGGCAGAGGTTGCAGTGAGCCGAGATCACGCCATTGCACTACAGCTTGGGCAACAAGAGCAAAACTCCGTCTTGAAAACAAAAAGAAAAAGAAAAGAAAAGAAAAAAAAATTTACGGCCGGGCGTGGTAGCTCACGCCTGTAATCTCAACACTTTGGGAAGGCAAGGCAGGCGGATCACTCAAGGTTGAGTTCAATACCAGCCAGCCAACATAACAAAACCCTGTCTCTACTAAAAATACAAAAAAAATTAGCCAGGTGTGGTGATGCATGTCTGTAATCAGCTACTCGGGAGGCTGAGGCATGAGAATCGCTTGAACCTAGGAGGCAGAGGTGGCAGTGAGCCGAGATCGCACCACTGCACTCCGGCCTGGGTGACAGAGACTCGGTCTCAAAAAGCAAAAACAAAACAAAACAAAACAAAAACAACACAAAAAAAACACACCATTTTCCATCCTGGCTGACATGGTGAAACCCCGTCTCTACTAAAAATACAAAAAGTTAGCCGGGCGTGGTGGCGGCGCCTGTAGTCCCAGCTGCTCAGGAGGCTGAGGCAGGAGAATGGCGTGAACCCGGGAGGTGGAGGTTGCAGTAAGCTGAGATTGAGCCACTGCACTCCAGCCTGGGCGACAGAGCGAGACTCCATCTCAAACAAAACAAAACAAACAAAACAGAACAAAAACACCACTTATGCCAGCAATAGTTGGTTGGTTCTTAGATACTGGGAACTGTGTATCTTGGGGCCAGCTAGAACCAAGTTGAAGCTGGTCTTGGGTGCCCTCAGATACCTCAATTCATTCCATCTCCTCTTCCTTTATAAAAACCTTCCCTGAAGCTGGGTGTGGTGGTTCATGCCTGTAATCCGAGCACCCTGGGAGAACAAGGCGGATCACCTGAGGTCAGGAGTTTGAGACCAGCCTGGCCAACACAGTGAAACTCCGTCTCTACTAAAAAATACAAAAATTAGCCGGCCGTGGTGGCTAATTTTTGGGGTAATTCCAGCTACTCGGGAGGCTGAGGCAGGAGAATTGCTTGAATCCAGGAGACAGAGGTTGCGATGAGCTGAGATCGCGCCACTGCACTCCAGCTTGGGTGATAGAGGGAGACTCTCTCTCAAAAAACAAAAACCACAAAATCAAACAAACAAACAAACAAAACAAAACCTTCTTGGAGGACAAAGCCTAAAGTATAAATGATGAATGACTAGCGTTAACTGTTAAGTGTTGCTTTTAGGAGAAACATTGGTATATCGATAATTGACAAAACTTTATTTTTATTTATTTATTTTGAGACAGAGTCTCGTTCTGCCACTCAAGCTGGAGTGCAGTGACACAATCATAGCTCACTGCAACCTCCAGCTCCCGGCTCAAGCAATCTTCCCAACTCAACCTCCTGAGTTGCAGGAACAGCAGGCATGCACCACCACACCAGCACACCCGGCTAATTTTTTAAAATTTCTTACAGATTTGGAGTTTCGTCATGTTGCCCTGGCTGATCTTGAACTCCTGGGCTCAAGCAATCTGCCCACCTCAGCCTCCCAAAGTGCTGGGGTTACAGGCTTGAACCACCACGTCCAGCCCAAAACTTTATTTAGCATAGGTGTCGATGGTATAATTTCTCAAATATTCACTAAGGGTGTGGTTTTCCTGCTTTGATTTAGGACAATTTGGGGGGCTCTTATTTTGTTTCCGTAGAGACACGGGTCTCCTTATGTTGCCCAGGCTGGTCTTGAACTCCTGGACTCAAATGATCCTCCTGTCTTGGCCAATCAATGTATGGGGATTACAGGCATGAGCCACTGGGTCTGACTGAGGGAAGTCTTGAAATTACTGCATGTAAAGTAAGATACCATCCTACCTATCTATTTTTTATTTATTTATTTTATTATTGTTATTTTTTAAGACAGAGTCTCCCTCTGCTGCTCAGGCTGGAATGCAGTGTCTCAATCTCGGGCCACTACAACCTCCACCTCATGGGTTTGAGCAATTCTCCTGCCTCTGCCTCCCAAGTAGCTGGGACTACAGGCCCGTGCCACCATGCCCAGCTAATTTTTGTATTTTTAGTAGAGACAGGGTTTCACCATGCTGGCCAGGATGGTCTCAATCTCTTGACCTCATGATCTGCCCCCCTCAGCCTCTCAAAGTGCTGGGATTACGGGCATGAGCCACTGTACCTGACCAAGGGAGGTCTTGAAATTACTGCCTGTAAAGTAAGATACCATCCCACCTATCTATTTATAATATAACTAATGTAAGGAAGACCATCTACATCTACTCTTTTTTCTTTTTCAGGAATAAAAAGTCCATTTTGGTAGTAGAGGCAGAATAAAACCAGCCCTTCTTTTTTTTTTCTTTTTTTTTTTTTTTAGACAGAGTTTCACTGTTTTTGCCCAGGCTGGAGTGCAACGGCACGACCTCGGCTCACCGCCTGCAACCTCCGCCTCCCAGGTTCAAGTGATTCTCCTGCCTCAGCCTCCCGAGTAGCTGGGATTACAGGCATGTGCCCCCATCTGGCTAATTTTGTATTTTTAGTAGAGACAGGGTTTCTCCATGTTGATCAGGCTGGTCTTGAACTCCCGACCTCAGGTGATCCACCTGCCTCGGCCTCCCAAAGTGCTGGGATTACAGGCGTGAGCCACCGTGCCCGGCAACCAGCCCTCTTTAGGCTTAGAAATCGCCCTTAACGTCTTTAAGAGGAACATTGTAAAATAAACCTCTAAACTGACAAGAACAGACCACTCTGATATTTCTGATCTGTATTTTCCCCGAGTATTACTTATACTAGCATCCTTCAGATCGTTCCGTAAAATAACTACCTGCATTGATGTAGGGATGGTAAATGGAAGGAGACTAGTCTCAAAGTTATCTGTTGTGAAAAAAACTTGTTTTCTGAAATAAACAATGAATGAGTTAAATTAGGATAATGTCACACAAGGAAAGAAAGAAGACGATAGAAGTACTCTAAACTGTTTCCACTCAAACAAAATTTGTATTGTAACCAGGAGTCATTTAGATATAATTTACTTATTTTACATAAATAAACCTCTGTTGTCCAGGTATTTGACTTCCAGAAATAATAGAAATAATAGTTTAAATGTGTGAACACATCAAACATAAAACTATATAAAATGTACATTGAGTGACAGGATGGACTTCGGTTTTATAATTTATATGGCTCTAATTTCCACTAAAGTAAATAGTTTTAGACCAGGAATGTGTATATAAGAAAGAAACCCGGGAGGCTGAGGCAGGAGAATGGCGTAAACCCGGGAGGCGGAGCTTGCAGTGGGCTGAGATCTGGCCACTGCACTCCAGCCTGGGTGACAGAGCGAGACTCCGTCTCAAA
>NC_045454.1:46947639-46964142 GCF_002776525.5 Piliocolobus tephrosceles
AAAAAAAAAAAAAAAAAAAAAAAAAAAGAAAGAAACCATTTGTTCCTTCATATAGGAAACTTTTAAATAGGAAAAGGCCATCCATGAACATGGTATATCATTTCATTATCCAGATCTCCTCCCCCAACTTCCCAATAAATTTTATGGTTTTCAACAGATAAGAATTACTGAGTTGGCCAGGTGTGGTGGCTCATGCCTGTAATCCTAGCACTTTGGAAGCCAAGGCAGGCAGATCATCTGAGGTTAGAGGAGTTCGAGACCAGCCTGGCCAACATGTTGAAACCCCATCTCTACTAAAAACACATACGAAAATTAGCCAGTTGTGGTGGTGCACACCTGTAATGCCAGCTACTCAGGAGGCTGAGGCAGGAGAATTGCTTGAACCCGGGAGGCAGGGGTTGCAGTGAGCCAAGATCATGCCACTGCACTCCAGCCTGGGCGACAAGAGCAAAACCCGGTCTCAAAAAAAAAAAAAAAAAGAAAAGAAAGAAAAAGAATTACTGAGTTAATTCCTATTCCTTTTAAAGTCTTTGTTGCCATCATGAATGGTATTTTTCATAATAGCCTTTAAAAAAAGAAAGAGAGGCTGGGCGCGGTGGCTCAAGCCTGTAATCTCAGCACTTTGGGAGGCCGAGACGGGCGGATCACGAGGTCAGGAGATCGAGATCATCCTGGCTAACACGGTGGAACCCCATCTCTACTAAAAAAATACAAAAAACTAGCCAGGCAAGGTGGCAGGCGTCTGTAGTCCCAACTACTCGGGAGGCTGAGGCGGGAGAATGGCGTGAACCCGGGAGGTGGAGCTTGCAGTGAGCTGAGATCCGGCCACTGCACTCCAGCCTGGGCGACAGAGCGAGACTCCGTCTCAAAAAAAAAAAAGGAGGGAGAGAGAGAGGGATGGCTGGGTGCGGTGGCTCATGCCTGTAATTCCAGCACTTTGGGAGGCCCAGGTGGGTGGATCACCTGAGGTCAGGAGTTCGAGACCAGCCTGGCCAGCATGGTAAAAACCCTGTCTTTACTAAAAATACAAAAATTAGCCGGGCGTGGTGGTGCACACCTGTAGTCCCAGCTACTTAGGAGGCTGAGGCAGGAAAATCGCTGGAACCCAGGAGGTGGAGGTTGCAGTGAGCCAACATTACACTACTGCACTGCAGCCTGGGCAACAAAACAAGATTCTATCTCCAAAAAAAAAAAAAAAAAAAAAAAGAAGAGAAAGAGAGAGAGAGAGATGGGTCTTACTGTGTTATCCAGGCTGGTTTTGAACTCGTGGGTTCAAGGAATCCTGCCTCCTGCCTCAGCCTCCTAGACATAATTACGTTTTTTTTTGTTTGTTTGTTTTGTTTTTTGTTTTTTTTTTTTGAGACGGAGTCTGGCTCTGTCGCCCAGGCTGGAGTGCAGTGGCTGGATCTCAGCTCACTGCAAGCTCCCCTTCCTGGGTTTACGCCATTCTCCTGCCTCAGCCTCCCCAGTAGCTTGGACTACAGGCGCCCGCCACCTCGCCCAGCTAGTTTTTTGTATTTTTTAGTAGAGACGGGGTTTCACCGTGTTAGCCAGGATGGTCTCGATCTCCTGACCTCGTGATCCGCCCGTCTCGGCCTCCCAAAGTGCTGGGATTACAGGCTTGAGCCACCGCGCCCGGCCTTCTTTTTTTTTTTTTTGAGACAGTCTCACTCTGTCGCCAGGCTGGAGTGCAGTGGTGCGATCTCAGCTCACTGCAACTTCCGACTCCTGGGTTCAAGTGATTCTCCTGCCTCAGCCTCTCAAGTAGCTGGGACTGTGGGTGGGCGCCACCACGCCCAGCTAATTTTTGTATTTTTGGTAGAGAAGGTGTTTCACCACATTGGTCAGGCTGGTCTCGATCTCTTGACCTCGTGATCCCTGCACTTCGGCCTCCCAAAGCGGTGGGATTACAGAGGTGAGCCACCTTGCCCGGCCCGCCCCAGCGAATTTTCTGTATTCATTTATTTATTGTTTGATTGATTTTTGGTAGACACTGGGATCTTGCTATATTCTCAGGCTGGTCTTGAATCCCTAGCTTCCAGCCATCCTCCAGCGATCCTCCTGCCTTGGCCTCCCAAAGTGCTGGTACTATAGGCATGAGTCACTGCACCTGGCCTCCAGTCCCCTTTTTGATGCTGCCAGACTGATGCCTTGAATATAAACAGGAGTCATGCAGCCTGGAATCCTCCACTGCCCTCAGGGTGAGGGTAAGCATCTTGGTACGGTGGACAGCCCTGGTTTCCTAACCTGCTACCGTTACGAACTCACGTGCATGCTGGGCATGGTGTTTTCATTCCTTTGAATGCTCTGCTCTAAGCCCATACACATCTGGCTGCTCCCACCATCCCAGTGAACTCCTACTCATCCTTCAAAACCCAGTTTTGTCATCGACTCCCCAGTGGAAATTTCCTAGGCATTTTTTCCTGAGGTATCCTAACAGTGCTTATACCAAGCATCTTTGACAGGTGGTGCCACACTATACTGCAGTTGTTTTATTTCCTGGCTGATCTCTTCATCTCCCTTCCTCCAATTCCAGCCCCTGACCATGGACTCCCTACAGGCCAGCACCTAACAACACATGGCAGAGCCGTCTTCTTTAATGTTTGTTGAATGAATGAATGAGGACAAATCTAAAGATTTAATTTAAAAGGAAGGTAACAGTACATAAAATTGTCGCTTACCCTAGATATAGTGCTATATTTTTCTTGCAAGGATGTTTAATCAAGCGTGTTGCAGATTGAAAATACAGGCGGTCCTAGAGAGACAATCACAAAATCTTAATAATATCAATAACCATAAACGGCTGGTAGAAATAATTTTCAATACGCACCATTATCAACATAAAGGGTGAAATCTGAATTAGGTAGGTGGATTGTACCAATGTCATTTTCCTGCTTTGACCTTGTGCTATGATCATGTCAGATGTGACTGCTGGGGGAAGCTGGCGGAAGGGTTTGGGACCTCCCTGTACTGTTTTCGCAACTTGCTGCCAATATGTAATTACATCCAAATAAACAGTTTTTTAAATTCACAGGGTGGGCCAGGTGCAGTGGCTCATGTCTGTAATCCCAACACTGGGAGGCTAAGGCAGGAGGATTTCTTGAGGCCAGGAGTTTTGAGACCAGCCTGAGCAGCTTACCACCACCACATCTCTACCAAAAATATAAAAATTAGCTGGGCATGGTATTGCATGCCTGTAGTCCCAACTACTGGGGAGCCTGAGGCAGGAGGATAGCTTGAGCTCAGGAGTTGTAGGCTGCAGTGAGCTATGATGTCAGCACTGCACTACAGCCTAGGCAACAAAGAAAGACCCTGTGTCTAAAATAAATGATAATTTAAAAATTAAAAAAATTCAGGCTGAATGCAGGGGCTCACCCCTGTAATCCCAGCACTTTGGGGGGCCGAGGCGGGTAGATCACGAGGTCAGGAGTTCGAGACCAGCAGGGCCAACAGGGTGAAACCCCATCTCTACTAAAAATACAAAAATTAGATGGGTGTGGTGGTGCACACCTGTAATCCCAGCTACTTGGGAGGCTGAAGCAGGAGAAGCGCTTGAACCCGGAAGGAGAAGTTTGCAGTGAGCCAAGATTGTGCCACTGCACTCCAGCCTGGGCGACAGAGCAAAACTGCGTCTCAGAAAAAAATAAAAATAATTAATTAATTAACAGGGTAATTATTTATATCATATCTCATACCTATACATGTTACTATTTGTTTACAGATGATTAGTTATTTGAAAGGCCAGAGAATGATAAATATTAACATGTTAGAAACCAGTCACTTGAAGATTGTTTCAAAATGCTGACACCATTTGTGAAATTATGCAGTTTTTTTTTTTTTTTTTTTTTTTTGAGACGGAGTCTCGCTCTGTCACTCCAGGCTGGAATGCAGTGGCGCGATCTTGGTTCACTGCAACCTCTGCCTCCTGGGTTCAAGCAACTGTCCTGACTCAGCCTCCCGAGTAGCTGGGATTACAGGCACCCACCACCACGCCTGGCTAATTTCTATATTTCTAGTAGACATGGGGTTTCACCATATTGGCCAGGCTGGTCCTGAACTCCTGACCTCAGGAATCCACCCGCCTCGGCCTCCTGAAGTACTGGGATTACAGGCATAAGCCACCTTGCCTGGCCGAAATTATGCAATTTTGTCGACAGGAAACGAATTTGAACTGACAGAATATTTTTTCTTCATGCATTTTAAGCATGAAGTAAACTGACATTTCCTGTGACACTGTATGAGGTAAACAAAGTAACAGGGTTTGCGCCTACTGTTACTCTGCATTTTATTTATTTATTTATTTTTTTGAGACAGAGTCTCGCTCTGTCACCCAGGCTGGAGTGCAGTGGCCGGATCTCAGCTCACCGCAAGCTCCGCCTCCCAGGTTTAGGCCATTCTCCTGCCTCAACCTCCCAAGTAGCTGGGACTACAGGTGCCCGCCACCACACCCGGCTAGTTTCTTGTATTTTTTTTAGTAGAGACGGGGTTTCACCATGTTAGCCAGGATGGTCTCGATCTCCTGACCTCGTGATCCGCCTGTCTTGGCCTCCCAAAGTGCTGGGATTACAGGCTTGAGCCACCGCACCCGACTTACTCTGCATTTTAAAATCTCCTATCAAGGCTGGGCACGGTGGCGAACGTCTGTAATCCCAGCACTTTGGGAGGCTGAAGCAGGTAGGTTACTGAAGTGCAGGAGCTCGAGACCAGCCTGGAAAACATGGCAAAACCTCGTCTCTACAAAAATACAAAAGTTAGCTGGGCGTGGTGGCACACACCTGTAATTCCAGCTACTAGGGAGGTTGAGGCATGAGAATCGCTTGAGCCAGGGAGGCAGAGGTCACGGTGAGCCGAGATGGCGCCACTGCACTCCAACCTGGGCAACAGAGCAAGACCCTGTCTCAAAAAGTGAAATCTCCTGAGAGAGAAGTAAACAGAACACTCGATAAAAACTCAAGACCATCTTAGTTCTGTTCCCACTTCTTCCTCTGGGCGTTGTTCAGATGACTTGATCTCTCTAAACTTGTTTCTCAGTGAAATGGGAAAGATTAATCCCTACTTCAAAGGGGAATGAATTGTAGAAACTGAGTAAAGTAATGATCTTAAATACCTGACAATACCAGCACCCAAGAAATGTAAGAAGTGTTACCTCTGATCCTGTAATTAGATAAAAGTGAAGGATGAATTTAAGGGTGGAACCACATACCCCTTGAACGTCCTGTATGACATTAAACACTTTTCCTGTCCTCACTGTGCGAGCACTAGAAGTGACAAGAAAGACCATCTGTCAATTTTTATTGAATATTCAGCATGACTCCTCCTACTCAGCCACCTCAGGGTTAACCCTAAAGTATCTGTTGTTTTTTTTTTTTTTGAGACGGAGTCTCACTTTGTCGCCCAGGCTGGAGTGCAGTGGTGCAATCTCAGCTCACTGCAAGCTCCGCCTCCCGGATTCAAGTGATTCTCCTGCCTCAGCCTCCCGAGTAGCTGGGACTACAGGCGCCCGCCACAACGCCCGGCTAATTTTTTGTATTTTTAGTAGAGTCGGGGTTTCACCATGTTAGCCAGGATGGTCTCGATCTCTTGACCTGGTGATCCACCCGCCTTGGCCTCCTGCAGTGCTGGGATTACAGGCGTGAGCCACCGCGGCCGGCCAAGAATATCTAAAGGCTCCTTCACAGACCCCAGTTGAGGAAGATTATGAAGTCCTGCAACAAAGTATTCAGGGCTCCTTAAGGGAGTGTATGGTGACTGGAAGGATGGTATAGTTTACAGCAGAGGTGCTCAATCTTCAATATGCATCAGAATCACTGGGGTTGCAGGGGGCGGGGGGGGGTGGTTTTGACAAACTGTGGGGAAAAGAAAGAAAGATCAGACTGTTACTGTGTCTATATAGAAAGAAGCAGACATGAGAGACTCCATTTTGTTCTGTATTTGAGATGCTGTTAATCTGTGACCCTACCCCCAACCTTGTCCTTGCAAGAGACCTGTGCTATGGTGACTCAAGGTTTAAAGGATTTTGGGCTGTGCAGGGTGTGCTTTGTTAAACAAGTGCCTGAAGGCAGCTTGCTGGTTAAAAGTCATCACCATTCTCTTAATCTAAAGTACCTAGGGATACGCACACCGCCAAAGATCGCCAAAGATTGCAGGGACCTCTGCCTAGGAAAGCTAGGTATTGTCCAAGGTTTCTCCCCATGTGATGGTCTGAAATATGGCCTCGTGGGAAGGGAAAGACCTGATCGTCCCCCAGCCTGACACCTGTGAAGGGTCTGTGCTGAGGCGGACCAGTACAAGAGGAAAGAAGGCCTCTTGGCGGTTGTTGGCAGTTGAGATAGAGAAAATCAGCTGTCTCCTGCCCGTCCCTGGGCAATGGAACATCTCGGTGTAAAACCCGATTGTATGTTCTGTTTACCGAGAAAGGAGAAAAACCGCCTTAGGGCGAAAGGTGGGACTTGCTAGCAATGCTGCTCTTTATGCACTAAAAAGGCTTATGAAGATGTTTGCATATGCATATCAAGGCACAGCACTTTTCCTTAAACTTATTCATGTCACAGAGATCTTTATTCATGTCTTACTGCTGACCTTCTCCCTCCGATGATCCTATTATCCTGCCACTTCCCTTTTTTCTAAGATGGTAAAGATAATTATCAATAAATACTAAGGGAACTCAGAGACCCGGTGCTGGCGTGGGTCCTCTGTACGCTGAGCGCCGGTCCCCTGGGCCCACTTTTTCTTTCTCTATACTTTGTCTCTGTGTCTCATTTCTTTTCTCAAGTCTCTCGTTCTACCCAAGGAGAATCGCCCACAGGCGTGGAGGGGCAGGCCACCCCTTCACAAACCACGGTTTGCTGGGTCCCACTGCCAAGTCCCTGACTCAGTAGGTCCAGGTAACTGCATTACTAAGCAATTACAATAAATTCCCAGGTGATCTTGATGATGCTGGTCCAGGGACCATTCTTTGAGAATCTGTGTGGGGAAATGAGAGAACTGGATATAACCCATCTTTTCAGACCTCGAGACAAATCCTATTAGTAAATTTCACTGGAAAATCTTTCTCCCCACTTACTAGCTATGTGTTGTTAGGTAAGGGTGTCTTTAATTTTCCTAAGTATGCTTTTATATCCATAAAATAAGGGTATTGGCCGGGCGCGGTGGCTCAAGCCTGTAATTCCAGCACTTTGGGAGGCCAAGGTGGGCGGATCACGAGGTCAGGAGTTCGAGACCAACCTGGCCAACAGGGTGGAACCCCGTCTCTACTACAAACACAAGAAATTAGCTGGAAGTGGTGGCGGGCACCTGTAATCCCAACTACTCTGGAGGCTGAGGCAGGAGAATTGCTTGAACCTGGGCGGCGGAGGTTGCAGTGAGCCGAGATCGTGCCACTGCACTCCAGCCTGGGCAACAAGAACAAGACTCCATCTCAAAATAAAAATAATAATAAAATACGGGCATGGCTCGGTGTGGGTGACTCACACCTGTAATCCCAATACTTTGGGGGGCTGAGGCAGGAGGATCACTGAAACCTAGGAGTTCAAGACCAGCCTGGGCAAAACAGTGAGACCCATCCCCCCTTTTTTTTCTTTGATTGAGTCTCCCTCTGTCACCCAGGCTGGAGTGCGATCTCGGCTCACTGCAACTCCACCTCCTGGATGCAAGCGATTTTTCTGCCTCAGCCTTCCAAGTAGTTGGGATTACAGGCACCTGCCACCAATCCCGGCTGATTTTTGTATTTTTAGTAGAGACAGGGGTTTCATCATGTTGGCCAGGCTGGTCTGGAACTCCTGACCTCAAGTGAGTGATCTGCCCACCTCCGCCTCCCAAAGTGCTGGGATTACAGGCGTGAGCCACTGTGCCCAGCCAGTGAGACCCCATCTGTACAAAAAAAAAAAAATAAGTAAAATAAATAAGGTTAAGGAATCATTACTCTAGGAATCTTCCTGTAAACATCAAATGAGACCATACACCCTAAGAAAACAGCTCACAGGTCCCTACTGAATGTGACAGTTTAGTCCAGCTGGAAGTTCCCTGAGGGCAGGAACGGAGTTTCAGCAACTGGTCCCCATGGCAGGTTGGAGTATCCACTAACCTAACATTTAGTGAAATTTCAAAATGTGCTGGGTAAGGCCGGGCGCGGTGGCTCACGCCTGCAATCCCAGCACTTTGGGAGGCGGGGGTTGCAGTGAGCCGAGATCGCGCCACTGCACTCCACCCTGGGCAACAGAGCAAAAACTCCGTCTCCAAAAAGAAAAAGAAGTGGGAGGGCTTAATATCGGGCTGGGAGGGTCGGGTGAGAGAGGCGTCAAGTTCGATTCCTAAAAAGAGTAAAAGGAGAGCCTCAGAGAGGTTGGGGAGCAGACCTCGGCTCCAAGATGAACTAGCACCCTCCCGACCCCCGGGAGCACCCCTGCCCCAGGAGGGCAGCCCTACTGGCAGAGCGGCTGAGCTGTGACCAGCGGTCGGAGCCACATGGTCACAGCCGCCACCAGCATCAACATCAGCATCGACTTGGCCCTCCGCCGCCACCACTGCCCCTCAACCGCCACCGGGAGGCGCTGCACGGAGTATGTGCAGACTGAAGCCTGCGCATGCGGACCAATGAGTCCCGGGAGCAGGCCTGAGCGCACTGTAGCCCCGCGCTCCGCCTAAACCCTGAGCATGCGCAGACGAATGCCGGGAAGCCTGAATCCGCGCACAAACGCGCGCCCAGAGCCTGGGCATGCGCACCCGGCCACCCGTGGCCAGTCTAGAGTCTGAGCATGCGCATGTCGTCCGCGCGCCTAAGCGTGTGCACAGGAGGCTCATGAGTTCCTAAACGCTGCGTTTGCAACAATACGATGTTTTGTACGGGCGCTGGCGTGTGCCCACAGATATCCACGTGACCGGAAAACGCCTTGAGCGCGTAAAGTAGGAGACCGGAAGAGGCGGAGAAGATGCCGTCGCTCGAACTCCGCCCCCTCTTCTCCGTGTAGGCCCCGCCCCCTGAGGCAGCTGTTTCGGGCCTCCCCCCCATCGGGTCCCGAGGCACGCGCCGGGCGTCACGTGCGTTCCACGGCGAGCGGAAATGACGCGAGATGTGTGCGCCGCCAGTATGGCCGGGCTATGGCGACGAGCACAGGCTACGTGCGATTGTGGGGAGCGGCGCGGTGCTGGGCGCTGCGGCGGCCGATACTGGCCGCCGCCGGGGGGCGGGTCCCCACTGCAGCCGGAGCGTGGTTGTTCCGAGGCCGGCGGGCATGTGACGCCTTTCCTCCTTGGGCACTGTGGGGCCGAGGCCCGGTAACCGGGGGCCAGTGGCGGGGGTTTTGGGAAGCGAACAGCCGCGGCGGAGGTGCATTCTCGGGGGGCCAGGACGCCTCCGAGGGCGGCGCAGAGGAAGGAGCCGGAGGCGCGGGGGGCAGCGCGGGCGGCGGGGAAGGCCCGGTCATAACAGCGCTCACGCCCATGACGATCCCCGATGTGTTCCCGCACCTGCCGCTCATCGCCATCACGCGCAACCCGGTGTTCCCGCGCTTTATCAAGATTATCGAGGTAATGGGAGTCCCCGCCTCAGCCTCAGGTTTCCCACCTTTGCAAGCAGCGGGCTGAACCGTGGGATCACTTCAGCGCCCTCGTGTTTCGCAACTTTTTCAGACATGAAGTTTCTCAAAGGGTGCAGTTCGAATCCTTGTCTGCTCACCACTAGCTTGGCAACCTTGAGCCAAAGTCCTCCCCTGTCGAATTTCTTAGGATCTGTTAGATGAGAGGAGTTGAACCCAAAGAGCCTAGGATTATCCACTTAGAACCCCGGTCGTAGAAATCTGGGGCCGGGGCCGGGCGCGGTGGCTCAAGCCTGTAATCCCAGCACTTTGGGAGGCCGAGATGGGCGGATCACGAGGTCAGGAGATCGAGACCATCCTGGCTAACACGGTGAAACCCCGTCTCTACTAAAAATACAAAAAACTAGCCGGGCGAGGTGGCGGGCGCCTGTAGTCCCAGCTACTCCGGAGGCTGAGGCAGGAGAATGGCGTAAACCCGGGAGGCGGAGCTTGCAGTGAGCTGAGATCTGGCCACTGCACTCCAGCTCGGGCGACAGAGCAAGACTCTGTCTCAAAAAAAAGAAATCTGGGGCCGGGAGGGACCAGAGTAGTGTTTCGGCGCTGTTAGTTTTCTGCTTACTTGGCATAAGTTTTGTAACACCTCCTTGCCCCAGGCGCTCTGCCGTCTGGTTACGAGCCTCACTGGGATCAGAATTCTTTTGTTTCTTAAACAAATACTTCTTGATTGATTGCTTATTATTTGCCAAAGACTGTTCTAGGTGCTGGGGATATGGCAGTGAACAAAACAGACAAAAATTTATGCCTTTGAAGCTGGGAATTGTGGCTCGCGGTGTAGTCCCAACTACTCCAGCGGCTCAGGTGGGAGGATTGCTTGAACCCTGGAGTCCAGCCTGGTTAACATGGCGAGACCCTGTCTCTTAAAAAAAAATCTGGGGCCGGGCGCGGTGGCTCAAGCCTGTAATCCCAGCACTTTGGGAGGCCGAGACGGGCGGATCACGAGGTCAGGAGATCGAGACCATCCTGGCTAACACGGTGAAACCCCGTCTCCACTAAAAAATACAAAAAGCTAGCCGGGCGAGGTGGCGGGCGCCTGTAGTCCCAGCTACTCGGGAGGCTGAGGCAGGAGAATGGCGTAAACCAGGGAGGCGGAGCTTGCAGTGAGCTGAGATCCGGCCACTCCACTCCAGTCCGGGCGACAGAGCGAGACTCCGTCTCAAAAACAAAAACAAAAACAAAAAATCTGCCTTGGAGCTTACATTCTGGAAGGATGAGACAGGCAATAAAGGTGATTAGTAACAATATTGTATTAGAAGGCAACAATTACGAGAGATAATAGAGCATGGATGGGACAGGAGGCTTAGGAGGGTGGGAAGAGGACGTTATTCAGTGTGTTCTTGACCTCCTACCACGTAGCTAGTGCTGAGAATACTGTAGTATATACTGTATATACAGTATACTCAGCTAGTGCTGAGAATACTGTAGTATAATACTGTAGAACAAGTCATGCAGTCCCTGGCCTTAACTTATGTTCCGGTGGTAGAAATTAGATCATTTCAGACTAAGAGTTGAGGGTGGGGAGGGAGCAGGATGATGTAATAGGGAGAAAGCAGTGAGTGTAAGGAACTTGAGCTTTTAGAGTAGGAAGGCCCCAAGAGCCTTCTCCCCCAACTCCCCTTCCCTTAAAAAACAACTACTGATGTGGAAACTGGGATCTATGGGAAGATTATCTCTTAACTGGCGGGGAGCAAGGTCATGCAGTGAGTCAGCCTCTGCGCTCACCCTCCAGACTCTGATAAACAAATCTCAAGGATCTGTTAGGAAGGGAAAGGCCATTTCAGAGGGGCAACAGACAGTGAAGAGGGGACAGAGGGAGCTTCTCCAACGCTGTCAGTTTGTGTGTCCGAGCTTTTTTTTGTTTTTGAGACAGAGTTGTACTCTGTCATCTAGGCTGGAGCGCAGTGGCTCGATCTCACTGCAACCTCCGCCTCCCAACTCCCCGAGTAGCTGGGATTACAGGCGCTCACCACCATTCCTGGCTAATTTTTATATTTTTAGAAGAGACAGGGTTTCACCACGTTGCCTAGGCTGGTCTCGAACTCCTGACCTCAAGTGATTCACCCGCCTCAGCCTCCCAAAGTGCTGGGATTGCAGGTGTGAGTCACGGCGCCCAGCCCCAAGGTCTTTCCTTGATGTTGAGCAGTAGTTACTGATGCAGGCCCCAGAACAAGACCCTGTGGGGTCCTATTCTGGCTCCATAACCTTCAAGTTATTCCTTTGGCTTCCACATTCTCATCTGTGATATGGACGTATTAGTGTCTTACTAGAGTTGTCGTGGGACTTAAATGAGACCATGTGGGCTGGGCACGATGTCTCACGTGTAATCCCAGCACTTTCGGAGGCTGAGGCAGGAGGATAATTTGAGACCAGCATGGTCAACATAGACCCTGTCTCTACAAAAAAAAAAAGAAAGAAAGAAAAGCCGGGCACAGTGGCAAGCACCTGTCGTCCCAGCTACTTGGAAGGCGGAGGCAGGAGGATCACTTGAAACTGGGAGATCAAGGCTGCAGTGAGCCATGGTGTCACCACTGCACTGCAGCCTGGGCAACAAAATGAGGCCCTGCCTCAGTAATCACCTGATATTGTTTCCTCTTTGGTGTACTTCTGACATTTCAGGACTCTGCCCCGGAGGCCTTTTTCCCATCCTTGACTTCACCCCTGGCAGTTCTCTTTACCCTCCCAGGTTTCTGGACCCAGGATGCTGTTCATCAGGTCTGGGCCCCTCAGTTCTGCAGAGTGGCAGATGCCCCTTGCTCCCAGCGTCTGAGCAGAGAGATGATTCTTCTAAAAGAGTTCAGACTGCCCACGTGGAGCTAGCCAGGAGGGTTAAATTAGTGGCTGCGGATAGTATTTGGGAGACTGGCAGGTGGTTCTCATTATATTTCTGGTTGATGATGCGTTGTAAATCATAAAGATGGATCCTGCCAAGGCCAGGAGGCAGATGCCAAGGATGCAGCTATCAGCTGTTGGCAGAGGGGAAATTGGGGGGCAACTTCTTTGGGGCCCAATAAATGTTTCTGAAATTGTTAGCAAAGCTAATCCTCTTCAGTTTGTGCTTGACTATCTGGCCAACTTGCTCTAGAAAGTTCTGTCATTAGCGACTTCTGAGTATAGATCAGTGGTTCTTAATTTTTGGTGGGTGTTAAAGAATAAATCGTAAGTGTTAGAAGTACTAGTTTATTTTAAAAACTAACTTTGTGGGCCGGGCATGGTGGCTCACGCCTGTAATCCCAGCACTTTGGGAGACTGAGGTGGGCGGATCATGAGGTCAGGAGAACGAGACCATCCTGGCTAACACAGTGAAACCCCGTCTCTACTAAAAATGCAAAAAAAATCAGTTGGGCATGGTGACGGGCGCCTGTAGTGCCAGCTGCTCGGGAGGCTGAGGCAGGAGAATGGCCTGAACCCGGGAGGCAGAGCTTGCAGTGAGCTGAGATCGCACCACTGTATTCTGGCCTGTGCGACAGAGCGAGATTTTGTCTCAAAAAAAAAAAACATGATTACTTTCCTAAGTCCTTCCGCAAGCAGCTTCCTCTTTTCCTTTGTTCTCCCTTGCCTTTATCTATTTTTAAAAGTTTTAAGTTATCAGTCAAGTTAGCTTAGATTGTGCGTCTGGCTCCAGCCAATAGAGGCAAGACACAGTGGCAAAGACAAATTGCGGAAAAGATAAAAATTGCTTTGGGAGGCTGAGGAGGGCGGATCACAAGGCCAGGAGATTGAGACCATCCTGACTAACACGGTGAAACCCCAATATATATATATTTTTTTACTTTATTATATAATAAAGAGTAAAAAAAAATCAAAAAGAAAATAGAGATGGGGTCTCACTGTGTTACCCAGGCTGGTCTGAAACTCCTGGGCTCAAGTGATCCTCCCGTCTCAGTGCCCCAAAGTGCTGGGATTACAGGCATGAGCCACCACACCTGGCCAGGCCATTACCTTTAATCAAGGTCTGTCCAGTGAATTAACGAAGACTTGAAAGAAATCAGGTGAGCTCCTTGCTCCTTCAGATGCTTCCTAGAAGAAATCATTAGCACTGAACCTGCTGTTGAGAATGTGCTGTGATCCTGGGGGTCTTGATCATTAATTAACAGCATATGATGGGATAAGGAAGTAACTTTCAATGAAAATTGGAGGGACCGGGCATGGTGGCTCATGGCGAAACTCCGTCTCTACTAATAATACAGAAATTAGCAGGTGCAGTGGCATGCGCTTGTAATCCCAGCTACACAGCAGGATGAGTTGAGAGAATCGCTTGAACCGGGAGGTCGAGGTTGCAGTGAGCTGAGATTGCACCACTGCACTCCAGCCTGGGCGGCAGAATGAAACTTTCTTTAAAAAAAAAAAAAGGAAGTCATCAGCCTCTGGAGTGGGCCACATTTGAATTACTTGTTTGTTCTGACATTAATAAAAGCAGAATGGTTTTGATTTTCAAACCAAGACAGTTTGCCCTGGACATCCCTTTTGAAGCTGGATGTTAAATCACTTTCTGGGTTCTGACCATCCATCTACTTTGAACTTCCTTTGGAAATGGAGGAAACCACTAAGAAAAATGCAGCTAGTCAATTCTGCCTCACTGTATTCGCCACCACAGCCTCCTGGCCTCCTCTTTTTTTTTGGGTTTCGGCGTTCCCGAACCCTGTTGATTAGTATCCCGGATCTGATTAGCATGTCTCCAGAGAATAATCTAGACAGCGTTAGAGCCGCTGTCAAAAAATGTCAGCTAGAAAAGTTAACCTGGGCTGCGTGTGGTGGCTCACGCCTGTAATACCAGCACTTTGGGAGGCTGAGGCAGGTGGATCACCTGAGGTCAGGAGTTCGAGACCAGCCTGGCCAATATGGTGAACCCCTGTCGCTACTAAAAATACAAAAATTAGCTAGGTGTGGTGGTGCATGCCTGTAGTCCCAGCTACGCAGGAGGCTGAGCAGGAGAATCCCTTGAACCCACTGGGGGCGGAGGTTGCAGTGAGCCAAGATGACGCCATTACATTGCAGCCAGGGCAACAGAATGAGACTCTGTCTCAAAGAAAAAAAAAAATCTACCCTGCATTTCACCTTGGGGTCATTGTCATGCTAGGTTAAAAATAAGAAGTTGGTTGAGCTGCTAAGAAGGAAAGTTCGTCTCGCCCAGCCTTATGTCGGTGTCTTTCTAAAGAGAGATGACAAGTAAGTGTGATTTTTTTCCTTCATTCCCTTGTTGACGTTGCCCTGGAGTCCAGCTCACCACAAGTCCTACTTTGTACTTTGCACTTTTGACTCTTGACCCCAAGGAAACCAGGGAAGACCTCCAGAGTAAAGACCAGGAGCCAGGCAGGCTACCTTTTCAGCCTGGGCTAAGAACTCAGCTTGTAGCACTAAACTTCATGCTTTGTTAAAATGTCGGGGAAATTAACTTCAGGGACCCTTGGTGATGAGATGTACCATGAGGCTGCCTGAAAGCCGAGCTAGCTGGTCGGACATCATGGCTCCATGTAGAAATGAGTTCCATGGGCCAGGCGTGGTGTCGCACACCTGTAATCCCAGCACTTTGGGAGGCTGAGGCATGTGGATCACCTGAGGTCAGGAATTCCAAAGCAGTCTGACTGACATGGTGAAACCTCGTCTCTACTAAAAATACAAAAAATTAGCCAGGCGTGGTGGCAGGCACCTGTAATCCCAGCTACTTGGGAGGCTGAGGAAGGAGAATCGCTTGAACCTGGTAGGTGGAGGTTGCAGTGAGCCCAGATCGCACCATTGCATTCCAGCCTGGGCAACAAGAGCGAAACTCCATCTCAAAAGAAAAATTCCATGTATGCATTCCAAGCAGGCTCTGTGATAGGAGCATAGAAGAGACTTAAAGTCCCATCTGGACCATGTCCTTGTGGCTGACTTAGTGAGGAGCCACCACCCGGTCCTGTGACCACTGGGGACAGCCCTGACCTGGCAAGAAGCTTCCCTAGACTCTGGAGCTCCTGTGGGAGCCAAGGAAGCCGCTCTTTGTTTTCAGTAGCATTTGGTAGGGACGTGTCTTTTCTCTCCCTCCTCCCTCTCAGCCGGAGACATCCTGCCAAGCATGCAAGCCGTGTTCCACCATTCCTCTGTGCTCCTCTTCCACAGCAACGAGTCGGACGTGGTCGAGAACCTGGATGAAATCTACCACACGGGGACATTTGCCCAGATCCACGAGATGCAGGACCTTGGGGACAAGCTGCGCATGATCGTCATGGGACACAGAAGGTAGACGGCTGGCAGGGGGTAGTGGGGGGTGGAGGGCAGGGTAGCACGCAGGAGACCAGCCCAGGATGCCCCAGGCCCCAGCATCAGCCTGTCTTGTCTGTCAACCCCGTAGCTTTCTTATCAGCACTGAGGCCAGAGCTGGGAGTGAGAGTGAGACGTGTCACCTCTGGACGCCTCCTGTCTCAGAAAGGGGCGAGCTGCAGGGCCGGGCACAGTGACTCCTGCCTGGAATCCCAGCACTTTGGGATGTCAAGGCAGTTGGATCACTTGAGCCCAGGAGTTTGAGTGCAGCCTGGGCAACATAGCGAGATTCCATCTCTGCAAAAAAAATAGAAAAATTAGCTGGATGTGGTGGCTCATGCCTGTGGTCCCAGATACCCAGGAGGCTGAGGTGGGAGGATCAGCTGAGCCCAGAAGTTTGAGACCAGCCTGGGCAACACAGCAAGACCCTGTTTCTATAAAAAATTTTAAAAAGTTACACATGATGGTGTGTTCCTGTAGTCCCAGCTACTTGGCAGGCTGAGGCAGGAGGATTGCTCGAGCCCAGGAGGTCGAGGCTGCAGTGAGCTATGATCACACCACTGCACTGCAGCCTGGGCAGCAGAGTGAGACTCTGAGTTGAGGTGGTACTGGGTGCTCTGAGACAAGATGCAGACGGCGTGAGAGGTGGAGGGTGCTCGGTGCTCTGAGGGGAGAC
>NC_045454.1:46964152-46969452 GCF_002776525.5 Piliocolobus tephrosceles
GAGGTGGAGGGTGCTCGGTGCTCTGAGGGGAGACGCAGACGGCGTGAGAGGTGGACGGTGCTCGGTGCTCTGAGGGGAGGTGTAGACAGCCTGAGAGATGGAGGTGGGAGCTTCCGTGAAGTGCTTGGGGACATTCTTTGCAATGGTGTCCTTGAAATCAAGACCTGAACGACAGGAAGGAGCCACTTGAGCTGAGTCCAGGGTGCAGAGTCTCAGAGACCAGCCTGTGCCTGGCCAGGCTGACACTGTTTTCAGCAGGAGGCCCTGGGGCTTGTTGCTGCAGTTTATCCACGATACTTAGGATGGGGACAGTGGTGCATTGGCGTGGGACGCAGGGAATGCCTGAATCTGGCTGGAGTCTAAGGGGTGGAGGGGACACTGGTTGGGAGGCCCTGAGAAAGCGGCTCAAGTCTCCAGCCTGAGGACCCCGTAGCCACCCTGTGGCTCCAGAGGTCTGGGTTCAGCGGGACCCTTGGACCACCTGTGCCACCAGGGAGGCCTCAGCCGGGGCCAGGGCAGCTCCCAGCCTCAGTGGCTTCACGCCTGCCTTGCTCCTGTGTCAGAGTCCATATCAGCAGACAGCTGGAGGTAGAGCCCGAGGAGCCGGAGGCGGAGAACAAGCACAAGCCCCGCAGGAAGTCAAAGCGGGGCAAGAAGGAGGCAGAGGACGAGCTGAGCGCCAGGCACCCGGCGGAGCTGGCGATGGAGCCTGCCCCCGAGCTCCCGGCCGAGGTGCTCATGGTGGAGGTGGAGAACGTCGTCCACGAGGACTTCCAAGTCACAGAGGAGGTGAAAGTGAGTCCGTGTGTCACGCAGGGCGGTTGCAGCCGCCTCCGCAATGGGCTCCCTTGAGCTGTTCCTACAGCCTCTCCTAGGAGTTGTCTCCCACCCTGAGCCCCTCAGGAAGGGTCTGGCCTGTCTGGAACTCAATTCTAATGGAACAAAGAGGGTGCTTTTCCTCCCAGAGGTCTTTGGAAGACTCTGGGATGGGAGAGGCACAGGAAATTTGCTGGAGCCGTAGCTACTCGAGAGGGAGGCAGGGTTGGAACCCAGGTCCAGCCGCAGCCCTTGTCCGCTGTGCCAAAGCCTCCAGCAGTTACCAAGACACCTTCCAGCCCCAGCTTCTTCCCACCAAGCCCGGGAGGACAGGGAGGGGAAGCTGGGACCCATGGCTGTAGGACAGGAAACAGCCTGTTGGCCACCCTGATCCCCCAACCTAGGCCGTCCTGCCTTCCTGGTGGCACAAGGAGTCAGCTTCCGAGGTGGTGCCACCTGCCCTCTTGCTGTAAGGGCAGTCAGCAAAGCTAACCAAAGGCCTGAAACGTGTCAGCTCCTTACTTGTGTGCCTGGTGTCATCAGCCTCCTCCCCAGGCTGTTGCAGAGCCTGGGGGGAAAGTGCCATGATCAACTGGTGATGTCTGCTGTGGACGCTGGGAGGGGCGAACCGTCCTGTCCACAGGCCCGCCTGAGTTCTTGAGGTCAGCACTCCTATCCTGTCCTACTAGCCCCTCTGAGCTGTTTTTGTTTTTGTTTTTCCTTTTTTGGGACAGAGTCTGGCTCTGTCACCCAGGCTGGAGTGCAGTGGCGCCATCTCAGCTCACTGCAGCCTCCACCTCCCGGGTTCAAGTGACTCTCATGCCTCGGCCTCCCAAGTAGCTGGGATTACAGTCACGCGCCACCACACCTGGCTAATTTTTGTATTTTTAGTAGAGACGAGGTTTTACTGTGTTGGCCAGGCTGGTCTCAAACTCCTGACCCTGGGTGATCCTCCCACCTTGGCCTCCCAAAATGCTGGGATTACAGGCGTGAGCCACCGCGCCCGGCCACCTCTGAGTATTGAGCACTTGAAGTAGAGCTGCTGTGGCCAAGAAACAGAATGGAACATTTTACTGGCTGGGTGCAGTGGCTCATGCCTGTCATCCCAGCAGTTTTGGAGGCCAAGGAAGGAGGATCACTTGAGACCTGGAGTTGAGAACCAGCCTGGGCAATATCGAGACCCCCGTCTCTGCAAAAATAAAATAAAATTAGCTGGGCAGGGTGGCGTACACCAGTGGCCCAACCTGTGGGAGGGGCGCTTGAGCCCGGGAGGTTGAGGCTGCAGTGAGCTGTGATAGCATCACTGCACTCCAGCCTGGGCAACAGAGTGAGACCCTGTATCTAAAAATGAAAACAATTCTAACAGCCACCAGTGGCTACACCGTCCTGGGCAGCACAGTGCTGGCGCTCCCTGTGAGAATCTTGCAGCAGGGGGAAGACAGCGACCGAACTGACAGATGTGATTAGAATTGGCAAGACCCTTGAGGGGCAGCGAGCTTGTTTTTTTTTTGTTTTTGTTTTGTTTTTTGTTTTTTTGAGACGGAGTCTCACTCTGTTGTTGCCCAGGCTGGAGGGCAGTGGCGCAATCTCGGCCGTCTGCAAGCTCCGCCTCCCGGGTTCACATGACTGTCCTGCCTCAGCCTCCCCAGTAGCTGGGTGGGGCCCGCCACCATGCCCGGCTAATTTTTTGTATTTTTAGTAGAGATGTGGTTTCACCACATTAGCCAGGATGGTCTCGATCTCCTGACCTCGTGATCCGCCTGCCTCGGCCTCCCAAAGTGCTGGGATTACAGGCGTGAGCCACTGTGCCTGGCCCGAACTTGTTCTTCTTAAAGCAAGTGCCCAGGACCTCCAGTGGGCCTGTTCTGGTGCCTTCTACCAGGGTCAGCTCAGACAGTTCAGGGTCAAAGCCAAAGACTAGAGACCGGGTGATTACGGTTTTTTTTGGAGACAGTCTTGCCCTGTCACTCAGACTGGAGTGCATTGGCTCAATCTTGGCTCATGGCAACCTCCGCCTCCTGAGTTCAAGTGATTCTCCTACCTCAGCCTCCTGAGTAGCTGGGATTACAGGCATCCACCAAAGTGCCTGGCTAATTTTTTTTTTGTATTTTTAGTGGAGACGGGGTTTCACCATGTTGGCCAGGTGGGTCTTGAGCTCCTGGCCTCAAGTGATCCAGCTACCTCTGCCTCCCAAAGTGTTGGTGTTACAGATGTGAGCCACCATGCCCGGCCGAGACCAGGTGATGAAAATTTGGTTGTAGGCAGGCACGGTTGCTCATGCCTGTGGTCCCAGCTACTCCGGAAAATGAGGCGGGGGAGGATCGCTTGAGCCCAAGAATTCCAGGCTTCAGTGAGTCATGATCGCACCACTGCACTCCAGCCTGGGTGACAGAGCAAGACTTGGTCTCTCAAAAACAAATAATAAAGGAAAGAAAAGGCAGTCTCTTTTCTTCCCCCAAGATAGCTCGTCCTAAGGACAAGGCTCTGAGGGGTAAGGAGACAGGGTTTGGTTTTAGTTTGGACTCTCTTGGTCCCGTGTCCCTGGGACTGGTGAGTTTAGGCTGCACTCCTCCGTCTCCGAAGCCCTCCGTGGTCAGGGCCAGTTGGTGGGGGGGAGGGGAGGGGGGCAGTTGATGGAGCAACGGGTGGGTGGGGCTCCCAGGGCCACGCCTCCCACCCCCTGCTGAAGCACTGCTGGGCCTCAGTGACCCTGCCCCCATACCTGGCAGGCCCTGACCGCAGAGATCGTGAAGACCATCCGGGACATCATTGCCCTGAACCCTCTCTACAGGTGGGCCTCCGTGCGGGCAGCTGCCAGGCGGGGGCGTCTCTGTGTTTCTGCAGCTGGGTGGATGGGGAGCTTCCTCAGCGTCCTCCTGGGAGGAAACCTTGCCTGGGGCAGGGATCGTGGCCCAGGGAGCAGCCTGTGCGGAGGAGCCTGCTGCCCACTGGGGCATGGGGCAGGTGGGAGGCCCGGGGCCTCAGCAGGCCTGGGTTCCTTGTCCCCTTCTGCTGAGGCCGGAAGCTGTTGCTGGCATTGGCTGGGGGAGTGGGGAGCAGACTGTTAAGGTGAGGTCACTGCACGGCTCCCATGGGGGCTGCACGTGGGGATGCCACATGCCTTTCCAGCCCAGGACAGGTGGGCCCTGAACTTGGCACCAAGCAGCAGAGCTTGCTCCCAGCGAGCACCCCTAGGCCCTGCCCGTAGCTACAGGGGACAAGGACCCTGAGGACTGGGTCCCCGTCAGGGGGCCGCAGTGCAGCAGAGCACAAGGCCATGGACACCGAGGCAGCTCCCTTTGTCCCCCAGGGAGTCGGTGCTGCAGATGATGCAGGCTGGCCAGCGGGTGGTGGACAATCCCATCTACCTGAGCGACATGGGTGCTGCGCTCACCGGGGCCGAGTCCCACGAGCTGCAGGACGTCCTGGAAGAGACCAACGTGAGTGCCCCCTACTCCACAGGCCCCCACACCACCTCCACTATGCTCCACCCATGCCCAGCTGCCCTCACTCCTCCTCGGCTCCCCCGTGCCTGCCTGCCCTCGCCCCTCCGCCGTGCGCCATCCACACCCAGCCGTGTGTCCCTGGCTCTGTTTTTGAGATGATTTCCCGCTGTGTGCCTTGATCCACATCCGTCCGCCTTTGAGCGGCTTCATAGCCTTCAGCTGGGAGTTACCGTTGCGGGTTCAGTGGGATCCTCTGGGCCGCGTACCCGGGGCATCGCCAGTCTTTTGCTGTTGTGAGCAGCATTCCTGAGATCGTCCCCATGCATGCAGCTGGAGGGCCTGCGGAGGTATCCATAGGATGCGTTTCCAGCACAGGATTTGTCAGGGCAGAGGGCACGCACACCTCTGTGCTGGGTGTGGCGTGGCCAGGTGCTCCTGGCAGCATCTCTCAGGATGCGCCTTTTCCCCCACCTCGGCCCTACATGCACAGATACCGACTTCTGCTCATCCTTTCCGCCCTCCCTGTCTCGTCAGATTCCCAAGCGGCTGTACAAGGCCCTCTCCCTGCTGAAGAAGGAATTTGAACTGAGCAAGCTGCAGCAGCGCCTGGGGCGGGAGGTGAGCCCGAGGCTGAGGCGCAGCCACTCTTGGGGGCCTTCCCGTCAGGCCACGTGACATCAGTCAGGCTCTGGAGCACACGGAGGGACCAGTGGCATCGGCCAGGGCGAGCCCAGAAGGCCTGTCTGGGTTTTGAGGGCTTCGTGCCATCATCTGCTCTGTCGTCCTGGGCTGTGGAACTCTCTGCATTGAACAGGAAAGCTTAAAGCTGGTCCCAGTGTAATGAGCCCAGGGTGGAGCAGTCTCAGGACCATCCCACATCAAGGGAAGAATTCCTCTGCCTTTGTAATCTTGAGGACAGTGTTGGAAATTGGGAAGCAGCCTGGGAAAAGTTGAGATGCTGTTTCTTTTTTTTTTTTTTTTTTGAGACGGGGTCTCTCTCTCTGCCGGCCGGGCTGGAATGCAGTGGCCGGATCTCAG
>NC_045454.1:46979452-46994621 GCF_002776525.5 Piliocolobus tephrosceles
CCTTCCTCCCTCTTTCCCCCCTCTCCCTCCTCCCTCTGCCTCAGCCTTACGGCCTCCTCGCTGTTCTTCCAACACACCAGGCGTGGTCCTGTCTCGCGGCGTTCGTGCGGGCTGTGTCGTGGGCCTGGAAGACTCCCACGTGACTCCCTCCTCATCTGCGTTGCTCGGGGCCTCTCCCTAAGACACTCCTTACCCCCACACACTTAAAGTGGCACACACATCCCAGTGGCGTCTCAGTCCCTCTGTCCCTGCCCCCGTGTCTTCATCCCGCAGACGGAGCCTTCCTCACTGCCTGTCGTGGGGCCTGTGACTCTTCTGTCTGTCCCTGCCACGTGCTGGGCCCCTGTGCTGGGGCAGAGCATGGAGCTTGCAGGAAGCCCTCCTGAGAGCCAGTGCTGGCCATGACTCTTGTCACCGGAGCCCTCAAGGACTGGGGTGTGCCTGGTGTCCCTCAGTGAGGAGTGGGGGGCCTTCTGCTGCCAGCACCTGGCTGGCTTTCACCAAGGGTAGGAGGGGCCAGCTGAGTGATGGAACTGAGGGAGATCTGGCTTTGAATCGGTGACCCCAGAATCTGAGCTGGGGGGATGTCCCCGTGCTCCCCAGCGCTCATGAGCACAGGGCAAATCAGGGCAAGTGACCAGCATGCCTGTAAGTGCCACATACCTGGTGGCTACCAGCATGTCCCTCCTGCCCCCGCATTGTGGCCACGTCTCCTGGGCGTCCAGATGGCCTCTCCCCCGTGGCCCTGGAGGGTGCACGGCGGCGTTGTGGCCAAGCTAGGCTACCGAGTGGCCTCTGACCCTGCTGTGCACCCGCAGGCGGACCTACGTGGGTGCCATGCCCGGGAAAATCATCCAGTGTCTGAAGAAGACCAAGACGGAGAATCCCCTGATCCTCATCGACGAGGTGCGTGCGGACAGGCCCTGAGCCTTCCTAACCCAGAGTCCCAGGCAGCCCTGACCAGGCAAGGCCATGTGCAAGATGAAGCCCAGAGCCCTCCGGGCCCCAGGATCCCTAGGTCAACTCAGGTGCCGTTGCCGTGACGCTGGACCTGATGGCACGGACGGTTCCCTCCCACCCACAGCCATGCCCAGCAGGCTGCCCGTCCAAGGCAGGGTGTGGGTGCTGCGCTCAGGGCGTCTCCAGCCCCGACCCCGGGGTCTCCCCACTGGGCGGGCTGGCCAGGGACATGGCGAGAGCCACCACCTGGTGTCTGCTGCCCCAGGTGGACAAGATTGGCCGGGGCTACCAGGGGGACCCCTCGTCGGCGCTGCTGGAGCTGCTGGATCCAGAGCAGAACGCCAACTTCCTGGACCACTATCTGGACGTGCCCGTGGACTTGTCCAAGGTGGGGGGCCCGTCCGGGGCCTGGGCTTGGGGGGAGGGTGAGCGGCCAGTCCCCAGCACCTTGCCGCCTCCCCCAGGTGCTGTTCATCTGCACGGCCAACGTCACAGACACCATCCCCGAGCCACTCCGCGACCGCATGGAGATGATCAACGTGTCGGGCTACGTGGCCCAGGAGAAGCTGGCCATCGCAGAGGTGAGCCCAGCCCCTCCCCACCACTGTCTTCGTCCCTGGAGCAGGGGGTGTCCCCAAGAGCCTGCAGAGGCCGTGCCGCTGGGAGTTCCCGGACCCAGGAGAGACAGGTGGGACTTGTAGCCCAGAGGAGCAGATGCGGCCCTGAGAGACACACCAGACGCTTGTGAGCAGCCGTGGGGTGGCACGAGTGGGCACGGGGTTTAGGGCCCGGGACTGTCCAAAACACCGCCCACCACCATCAGGCCACACGGCCATCAGCGGTCAGTGCACACGCTCCGTCTCCCGGGGCCTCCAGGCTGCCCCAGAGTGTAGGGAAGGTTTCTGGCAGCCCGGAAGCAGTGGGGCCTGTGGTCCCCTCCCCGGGAATGAGGCTTGAAGGAGGAGTGGTTTCAGTGAGGAGCATGTGGGGTCTGTTTCTGCGGGGGAGGTGGGGGTCCCGTATTCCTGATGTGTTTTCTTTCTGGAAAGTGCATTTCTCCCCTGGGAGCCCTTTGACAGCCAGTGGTGGGCACTGGTCCCTGCCCCTGAGGCCTTCCCAGCATCCTCGTGTCCCCTGGGGGCTTCAATGCCCACTGCTGGGTCCAGCTCCCAGCCTGACTTCCCCAAGGGGCGGGTCTGTAGTTCCTTGGGACGGGACCGGGGGTCATGCGGACCCCTCAGGGCATCAGGAATGCCCCCCAGTATCAGTGGCAAATGTAGAGTGGCCTGCATGGCTCTGTCCATCTCACAGATGCCCTCCCCGCATGCCGTTAGAGCTCAGAACTATGGCAAGAATTGTGTGGGGCTGTCGCTCACCCTGGAGCCCACGACCCAGTCCCCCTTCTCATGTGCTGAGGGCAATAGCCACGTAACCAGTCAGCTACCCTACAGGCCCTGGGTCTGTGTATGGGGCCAGCCCAGAGACAACCAGGAGGCCTTCCTGGAGGAAGTGGTATCTAGGATGCCATTGGGGAATAGAAAGTGGATCCAAGCAGAGGACGCAGCACAGGCAAAGGCCTTGGGCCTCTGGGCATGGTGGGTGGCAGGGCCGTGTGTCCAGGTCCTGGTTTCACCATCAGGGACCTTGTTTCCAGGCCAGGGTCCGGGGGCCATGGGAAAGGCACTGGCTCCCAGGTTCTGGACTGAGCTGGTGGGCAAGGTCCCTCTAGACCCAAGCCTGACGGCCGCCCTTGCAGCGCTACCTGGTGCCCCAGGCCCGCGCTCTGTGTGGCCTGGATGAGAGCAAGGCCAAGCTGTCGTCGGACGTGCTGACAGTGCTCATCAAGCAGTACTGCCGCGAGAGCGGCGTCCGCAACCTGCAGAAGCAAGTGGAGAAGGTGAGCGGCCGCCCCGTCCTCCCGGCACCTGCCGCCCACCCCACCTTCCCATCCCCATCATGCTGCCCTATCGCCCAGGTGTTGCGGAAATCGGCCTACAAGATCGTCAGCGGCGAGGCCGAGTCGGTGGAGGTGACGCCCGAGAACCTCCAGGACTTCGTGGGGAAGCCCGTGTTCACTGTGGAGCGCATGTACGACGTGACGCCGCCCGGCGTGGTCATGGGGCTGGCCTGGACCGCCATGGGTGAGTGTAGTGGCGGGAGGAGATCCCAAGCCATTCCCATTTCTACCCAAGAACAAGCAGGTCCCACCTTGCACACCTGTGCAGTTGGCCGCTGGTGGCTCGGGACCGCCTCTGGCTGGGGGCGGTGTGTGGGCAGCCCAGGGCGTCTGGGGCTGACGGAGGAGAAGGCTGTCAGCACACGGGTGGCAGCACACCATGGGCCTTACGGATTTGGGTGACACTGATAGGCTTACAGGTAGGGACAAGGGGTCCCTCAGCATGAGCTCATCCAGACGGGCCTTGGGGCCACCACACAGAAAGGAGGCGAGAGGGCAAAGGGGGCGGTGCGGGAGGGGCTGGAGTGGGGCTTGTGTCTGGGCAGGGCATCAGTAGCTGGGGTCCTTGTAGCCCTGGGGGTATCCTCTGTGGCTGGCAGCTGCTGGGGGCTGCCCTGTGGGGCGTAGAGGGCCAGGAACCTGCAACGCAGCAAAGCTGGAGGCCGGTGTTGGCTCCTGATGGGACACAGCCCCTGCCCAGGGGCACCAAGATGCTGAGCTGGGGCGGGAGTGGTCAGGGTGGCCCCGAGGGGCGGAGTGAGCGCCAGCCCAGACTCTGAGGCCTCCCGTGTTCACAGCTCCACACCCATTCCAGGAGGCTCCACACTGTTTGTGGAGACATCCCTGAGGCGGCCACAGGACAAGGACGCCAAGGGTGACAAGGACGGTAGCCTGGAGGTGACAGGCCAGCTGGGGGAGGTGATGAAGGAGAGCGCCCGCATAGCCTACACCTTCGCCAGGGCCTTCCTCATGCAGCACGCCCCCGCCAACAACTACCTGGTGACCTCACACATCCACCTGCATGTGCCCGAGGTAACTGTGGCGCCCGCTCCCGCCCCGCCCCGTCCCTGGGCCTCTAGCCACCTACTCACCTGCTTTCCCCACACCCCCCCACAGGGCGCTACCCCCAAGGACGGCCCGAGTGCAGGCTGCACCATCGTCACGGCCCTGCTGTCCCTGGCCATGGGCAGGCCCGTCCGGCAGAACCTGGCCATGACTGGTGAGGTCTCCCTCACGGGCAAGATCCTGCCTGTTGGTGGCATCAAGGAGAAGACCATCGCGGTGAGTGTCCTTGTGCCCGCCCCACAGCACTGGCAGGGCCCACACCACCACGGGACAGGCCGAGTTCCCACCATGCAGCCTCTGTGTGGGCCAGGAAAGAGGGAAGCCCCGGGCTTTGCACTCAGGTTTCTCTGGCCTGAAGCTGACCGCCCTAGCTGCCTTCTCCACACATTCCCGCGCCTCCACTGGCTTCCCCAGGCAGCCCAGCAGCAAGGCGGAGGCTGGAGATGGGGACAAGGTGTAGGCATTGCTGGTGTAGGGAGTGTTTGGAACCCCCGGCCCAGGGGCTGGCCTCTTCTTAGGGTGCTGAGCAGGTTGGAATGCCACTGTCCCCGCTCTTCCCTCCTGGCCCTGCCTGTCCCCAGCCTGGACCAGGCCCTGCCTGTCCCCAGCCTGGACCACGTCTCCATGTGTGTAGGAAGCCTGGTGGAGTCAGCCAGGATCTGCCACTGTGAGGGAGGCGTGGTCAAGTGGCCATGACCACTTCCACCTGGACACGCACAAACCCACCTGGACACGCACAAACTTCCTAGGTCAATGGTGGGGCAGATGGGGAGGCTCACTGTTCCTGGAGACAGTGTGCAGTGACAGTGGGAACTGCTGTCCTTTTAAGGGGCTGTGCCTGGCAGACCTGTGTAGCCTCCGGAGGTGGGGAGGGGTGCGGCAGGGCCTGGGGGCAGAGCAGGCCGGGCTCAGATGCAGATGCTCACAGGCCCATGTTCAGGCCCCAGACACTGTGCCTGACCCCTGGACGTGAGGCCGTGGGGGTGTGGCTCATCCAGAGCCCTAAGACTGCTCCCATGGGTGGGGAGGCCCTGGCTTCTGCTCTCAGGCTGTCGGAGCCAAGGCCAGTGGTTTGCCTTGAGCTTGTTTCCCCGCTGGGGATGGGGATCCTGTTGGGTTTCAGGGGTTACTGTTTAGAAGCCCTTTCCTTCCTGGAGGACAGCACACTTGCTGCCCTCCTACAGGCCCAGGCAGGGCTGACCATGACTCTGCCCCCAGGCCAAGCGTGCAGGGGTGACGTGCATTGTCCTGCCAGCCGAGAACAAGAAGGACTTCTACGACCTGGCAGCCTTCATCACCGAGGGCCTGGAGGTGCACTTCGTGGAGCACTACCGGGAGATCTTTGACATCGCCTTCCCGGACGAGCAGGCAGAGGCAGAGGCGCTGGCCGTGGAGCGGTGACGGCTGCCCCAGGACTGCAGGCGGCAGATGTCAGGCCCTGTCTGGGCTGGAACTGAGCGCTGCGGGGATTGCGCCCGGGCCTGGCAGCAGAGCCACGGAGCGAGCGGCTCGGTTCAGTGACCCAGATCCCAGGGACCTCAATCGGCTTAATCAGTGTCTGGCACAGAAACTATCTATTTAATGATTAAAGTCATTTCCAGTATGGCGGCCTCCTCATCTGCTGCCCCAGGAAGGGTGGGCGGGCCAGGGCTTTTGATTCGTGGCCAGGCAGCACCTGCAGAGGGTGTGGCTCAGGGCGGGCACCAGAGGGGACGGCGGACAACCCCACCACCCACCTACAGCAGCAGCGCCAGGGCTTGTGTCAAGCTGTTCTTTATTTCAGGGAGAAGCCAGGGGAAGGGGCTCAGTCTTTCTTGGCAGCAGCTTTCCTCATAGCGGCTAATACGTTGCTCAGCTCCTCCCGCTTCCTCTTGGCGCGGATGTGCGTCCCCACCTGCCAGGGACGAGGCCGCAGTCAGCCCGGTCCCAACTCCCATCCCATCCCGCCCCTCGGCCGGCAGCGCCCACCTACCCTTTTCTTGATAAACTTGAGGGCCCGTTTGTCCTTGGAGACCTTGAGTAACTCCATGGCGCGCCGCTCGTACGGGGCAAAGCCACACACCTCCCGAATCATGTCCCGCACGAACTTGGTGTGTTTCGTCAGACGCTGGGGGGAAAGGGGCGGCCGTTTTAAACAGCTGCTCGCGCTGCCACGATTTCCCTGCCTACTTCCTCCCCTCTGTAGGTAGCTGTGAGAACCAAGGTATTAACCCCTAGCGCTTTTCACCGCGCCCGGAGCACTTCCCATCCTCCCCAAGTCCCAGTCTCCGCAACACTCGCAGGACGCGCCTGGCGTCCAGGCTGCCTGCTGAATAAAGCAGCCCAGTACACTGACACACCTGAAATCCCCCAACCTCACACACCGCAACCTCGGGCAAGCTCCATCAGCGAACTCCTCATACGTCGGAACCCCAAACCCGCTGCCCGCGCCGCTCTCAAGGTGCTCCCTCTGCCCCAGCGTGGACTGCACGCCGCCCCCCTTACTTCCGCGCCCCAACGCGCGTTCTTTCAGGTCGAGAGCCTTTGCCCAAGCCGTGCCCTCCACCCTCCAAGAAACCCCCGACACCTCCGCGCGGCCCCCGCACTCACCCCGCGGCGGCGGCTGTGCCTAGGCTTGCTCACGTTCTTGGTCACCTTGTGGCCCTTGTTGAGGCCCACGGCCATAGGGTAGCGTAGAGCCATGGCTGCGGACAGCGGCGGGGAGAAGGGGCGGAGGTGAGTACAGGCTCGGTTCCCGATGCCCAGAGACCCGCGTCCCGGCTTCTTCAGCCTCGCTCGCCACAACCAACCATCCTCCAACCCACACAGATGACCCGGGAGTGCAGATGGCGGCGGATCCCGGCAGTGCGGGAACGCACTTACCTACTGCTCTCCAGAGGCGGCCGTGGCGGAAAGGCTGGCGCGGCGCGGAACTCTGGGATATCTACTCGGCTCAGGAGGCGCAGGCCAGAGAGGCAAGAACGGCGCGCGCTCCCCCTGGCGGCTGGAGTCTTCCCCGCCGCGGTCTCACTGAGCATGCGCGTTTACTCCTGCGAGCCCGAGAGCTGGAGTCGGAACCAGTGGAGGTGGCTATGGCTGCCTTCCTTCCTCTGCTTGTGACATCAGTTCGAATCCCAACTCCGCCGATTTCTGGCCGACCCTGCATCGACGACCTCATCCCCCAGAATTTCTTCAATTGTAGAACGAGAATAACAACAACAAACTGTTTGAACTGTTAAAACGCCTGTTAGGCCGAGTTCGGTGACTCACGCCTGTAATGTCAACACTTTGGAAGGCCAAGGCTTCTGGATCACGAGGTCAGGAGCTCGAGACCAGCCTAACACGGTGAAACCCCGTCTCTACGAAAAATACAAAAAATTAGTTAGGCCTGGTGGCAGGCGCCTGTAGTCCCAGCTACTCGGGAGGCTGAGGCAGGAGAATGGTGTGAACCCGGGAGGCGGAGCTTGCAGTGAGCAGAGATCGTGCCACTGCACTCCAGCCTGGGCAACAGAGCAAGACTCTGTCTCAAAAATATAATAAATGAATGAATAAATAGCCAGGCATTGTGGCATGCTCCTGTAATCCCAGCTACTCAGGAGGCTGAGGCAGGAGAATTGCTTGAACGTGAGAGGCAGAGGTTGCAGTGAGCCAAGATCGCGCCACTGCACCCAACCCGGGCAAACAGGGAAAAACTGCCCCAAAAAAAAAAAAAAAGCCCATCAACGAGGGTATTGGTTTCATTATCTATCAATTGGTCAAGCTCTGGACTCGGGCTGAATACAGCCCCTTGGGGACATCTGATGTAATTTTAGGTGGTGCAGGGACGGAAAGCTAAATAACTGAATCACATGTCGGACACACACAAGTTTCCAATTTTTCTCCTTTAATGCTACTAATATACGAGAGAGAGTCTCAATTTAGGGCTGCTCTAATTGGGGTTAGCACTTTCATGTTTTTTCCAGACAGGGTCTTGCTCTGTCACGCAGGCTACAGAGTGCAGTGCTGTAATCATAACTTACTGCAGCCTTGACTTCCAGGGCTCAAGTGATCCTCCTGCCTTAGCCTCCTTAGCTGGGACCACAGGCACATGCCACCACACCTGGCTAATTTTTTAATTAAAATATTTGCAGCTGGGTACAGTGGCTGACACCTGTAATTCCAGCACTTTGAGGAGCTGAGACAGGGGGATCACCTAAGGCTAGGAGTTCGAGACCAGCCTGGCCAATATGGTAAAACCCCGTCTCTACTAAAAATACAAAAAGGCGTGGTGACCCACACCTGTAATCCTAACTATTCGGGAGGCTGAGGCACAAGAATCGCTTGAACCCCAGAGGTGGAGGTTGCAGTGAGCCTAGATTGCACCACTGCACTCCAGCCTGGGCAACAGAGTGAGACTCCGTCTCAAAAATAAATTAATTAATTAAAAAGTAAAGACAGGGTTTCACCATGTTGGCCAGGCTGGTCTCAAACTCCTGACCTCAAGTGATCTGCCCACCTTGGCCTCCCAAAGTGCTGGGATTATAGGCGTGAGCCACGGCTCCTGGCCCTCTCAGCCTCCATTTCTCCACCTGTGAAATGGGATTGAGAGTCAAGGATCCTGATACACACACCCGCCTCCCGCTGCCCGCCAGCTGCTAGCAAATTGGAATTACCAAGGAATTTGAACAACATATATGCAAGAGAAGAGTTTTTATTCTCAAACAGGAGGCTGGGTCCAGCCCAAAACACACTCTTTCCCTCCTCCTCCCCATGAGACCCTGCTACCAGGTAGACGAACAGTGTAGACGCCCCTGCAGGTGTGAAGAGTACCAGACACCCCAGCTGGGGGAAGCTGGCGGGGTTGGAGGAGATCCTCCCAGATGGAATGAGTGGAAAAAATAAATCAGGGACTTAGAAACACAGACAGGAGATGGAGAGGGGTCCATGGGTGGCTTAAGGGTGGCGTGACCTCTCTGAACCTCAGTTTCCTCATCTGCAAAATGGAAGCAGTCATGTCATCAATAAAGGTCAAACGAGTGAGGCCTTGCAGGTCCTGGACAAAGGCGCCTAACAAGGGGCACCTGCACCTCCGAAGCTGTAACTGGTTCCAGGTGCCCGTCGTTTTTCTCGGGGTTTTGCTTTTCTGTCTTGATGACTTCATCTTGGGCTATGGCCACCCTCTCAGGGGTGTCTGTGAGTGTTCTGGCTCCAGGGACAGTTGGAGGGAGGAGCGTTCCCGTCAGGGACGTTAAGGGGCAACCCCCCGGTGCTCAGGCGGCAGCAGCGGCCGTGACGTTGAGATCCTGGCGGATAAACCAGGCCCGCGGGCGCGGCAGCCAGCGCCGGAGCAAGCACAGCAGGTGGAAACGCCACGGGTAGAAGACGCCAGCCGCGCGCGTGGCGCCGCCGCGGATCACGGCCAGGGCTGCCTTGGGCCCCGGGGCCGCCTTGACCCTCGTGACTCCCCTGGGGACGGGAGGGCGAGGTGGGGACTGCAGCTGGGGCTGGGCGGCCGCCCATGGGCCCCAGCCCAACCCCAGGCTCGCCCGAGCCTCACCTGACTGCCTCAGCGGCGGAGGCGCGATCTCGGAGGCCCAGGACACACATGGTGATTGCCACGTTCACGTCCTGCACGTCCAGCTCCCGCCGCAGGGAGCCGAAGAAGCCGTCCAGCGCGAACTTGGCCGCCGAGTAGGGAGTGGAGAACGACGTGGGCACGCGGCCTGGGAGCGCGGACGGCAGAGGCTGAGTGGCTCCCCGTCGTCCGGGAAGCCTGCCCAGACCCTCCAGACTCACCCGCATCGAGCTCCCCAATCCCCGTCCCGCAGAGCCGGGGCCGAGTACACGCACCGAGCAGCGAGGACACCACCACCAGGGAGCCCTTGCTGTCCGTCAGGCTGGGCAGCGCCCGCGACGTCAGTTGCACGTAGCTCAGAAAGTTTACCTGCAGGTGGCACTTGCGAGTCACCGGCAAAGGCGGAGCCCAGGGGCAGGGCGGGGCTAGAAACCCGGAGGGCGGGGCCAGGACCAGGTCCGAGGCGGGGCCAGAAACCCGGAAGGCCGGCCCGAGGGCGGGGTCAAGGCCGGGGCGGGGCCTTGGGCTAGGAGGGGCGTGGCCGGGGCGGGAATCGGGGAGAGCCGGCTCTGGAGGTGGCAGAGTCCCGGCCGTGAAGAGAGCGGACCACCGGTCCCTGAGATCGAGGGGCGGGCCGGGGCCACGGATGAGCGGAGCACCTGCATGAGCCAGCGCGTTGCCTGGGGGGTGCGGGCTCGCGTGCCGGCCGGGGCGCCGCCGATGTGGTTCAGCACGAGGTAGTCCAGCCCTCCTGGCCCAGAAACGCTGGTCAGCCCCGGAGGCCCCTCCCAAAGGACACGATGAAACCCCGCCCCCGATCTTAGCTCCACCCAGAGCGCTGATCCAGTGAGCTCCACCCCAGGTAACTCCCCCTACGATCAAAGACACCCAGCCCCGGCCTTACTCCCTGGATCTAGCAAGGTTTCGTCCCCATTCAATGAGGCCCCCCGTTCAGAGCTCTTTCCGCAAGATGCAATGAGATTCCACCCCGACCACGCCCCCAGTCCTCATACGTCTCCGCCCTGAGACACCTGTTACTGTAGCCACACCCACAGCCCAATTCCGGTCCTGTCCCTAAGGCCTAGGCCAAGGTCCTGGACTCCTGGCTTCAGGCCTAGCCCCTCACCCAGCTTATCCAGCGCAAACTGCACCACGCTCTCGGGCGCCTCAGGGGAGGCCATGTCCGCAGCGATGTAGAAGACCTTGGGGGCGCCCAGCTTCCGGCAGTTCCCTACCACCTGGGGGGGCCAGAGCTGCCCGTGGGCCTCTCCTCTACAGCAGCGCCCCCCCCCACCCACCCTGCCCCTGCCGGCCGGGGGGGGCCCCCCCCTGAAACCCCCCCCCCCACTCTGAGTCTCAAGCCCCATTCGACACCATTCCCAAAAATGTACCACTGCTGGGGGGCACAAAGTGGAGCCCGCGGCCAGAATGCTGGTCAATTTGGTGGTTAGTCAATCACCAACATCTAAAACAGGACATTTCACCTACAATTTCCAGATTGCTAGCTTCTCTTGAAAAACTGAAAGGTTTGTGCCCAAGAGCTATACCCTTCCTTGAAGTAGCAATGGGCTGTTTGTTGCTAAGAAGTGGCCATCCTTCCCTTGCAGTTTGAGAACCCTGGCTATCAGCACAGGCGTGGACACTCAATACTCTCATTTGCTGAGAAACACTGCACTCACTGCACTGGCACAACATCCTAACCCATGATAAGGTGGGGTTTTTTGTTTGTTTGTTTGAGACAGAGTCTCACTTTGTTGCCCAGGCTGGAGTGCAGCAGTGCGATCTCGGCTCACTGCAACCTCCACCTCCAGGGTTCAAGTGATTCTCCTGACTCAGCCTCCCACGTAGCTGGGACTACATGCTCGTGCCATCATGCCCTGCTAATTATTTTTTTCTTTTTTTTGAGACAGAATATCTCTCTGTCACCCAGGCTGGAATGCAGTGGTGCAATCTCAGCTCACTGCAACTTCCACCTCCCGGGTTCCAGCAATTCTCCTGCCTCAGCCTCCTCAGTAGCTGGGATTACAGGTGCCTGCCATCATGCCGGCATTTTTTTTTTTTTTTTGTTTTGTTTTGTTTTGGTTCTTTTTTGTATTTTTAGTAGAGACGGGGTTTCACCATGTTGGCCAGGCTGGTTTTGAACTCCTGACCTCAAGTGATCTGCCCGCCTTGGCCTCCCAAAGTGCTAGGATTACAGGCGTGAGCCCACCGTGCCTGGCCTAATTTTTGTATTTTTAGTAGAGACAGGGTTTCACCATGTTGGCCAGGCTGGTCTTGAACTCTTGACCTCAGGTGATCCACTTGCCTCAGTCTCCCAAAGTGCTGCGACCAGAGGCGTGAGCCACTGTGCCTGGCCAGAAAATGGTTTTATTGTCCCCGTTTTGCAAATGAGGAAACTGAGAGGCTCAGAGAGGTTAGGCGACTTGCCCAAGGTCACACAGGAAGCCTGGATCATTGCAGGGATTCAAACCCAGGCTCTCTTCCCTCCCGCCACGAGCCCCCCACCATTCATCTAGACATGGGGTGGCTCACCTTCTGCAGGAGGGCCTCACTGTGGGCAGTGAGCACCAGGTGGGAGCCCAGACGTGCATAGTGATAGGCCAGCTCCTCACCGACACCAGCGTTGGCCCCTGTCAGCAGCACTCGTGCTCCCTGGAGGCTGGCTGGCCATAGCCAGGGTGGTCACTCTGGGCAGAGGACAGGACAGCTGGCCCGGTTTCTCCCTCCCTCAACCCCAGGTGCTCACCTGGGTCGAAGTTGTCATCCCAATAATAGGCGAAGAACAGGGCGCCCAGTCCTGTGAGGAGAAGCACCTTCATGGTCCTCTGTGGGCCTGCAGAGGGACAGGGGACAGAGGTGGCCGGCACAGGCCTGGCCCACAGCCACCGCGTTTTGTGGGTGTTTGGTGATGCCACCACCTTGGATCCATGCCCTCCTCTCCACAGCCACCACCTGTCCAGGTCACCACGGTGGCTCCATGAACCACCGCACCTGCACCCTCTCCCTCCACCCTTCTCAGCCCTCTCCATCCACACACCTTGCCTTCCCTGGACTGAACTTCCTTCCTGTTCCAGTTAGAATAAAAACCAGACGCCTTGGTGGCCACAAGCGCCCTGTGCGGACCTGTCCTCCTTGCTCACTCTCCTCCACTAAAAACAGACCCTTTGTTGTTCCTTGAAACCAGCTGGCCGGGCGCGATGGCTCACCCCTGTAATCCCAGCACTTTGGGAGGCCCAGGCGGGTGGACCATGAGATCAGGAGATAGAGACCATCCTGGCTAATATGGTGAAACCCCATCTCTACTAAAAGTACAAAAAATTAGCCAGGCGTGGTGGCGGGTGCCTGTAGACCCAGCTACTCGGGAGGCTGAGGCAGGAGAACGGGGTGAACCCGGGAGATGGAGCTTGCAGTGAGCTGAGAAGATTGTGCCACTGCCCTCCAGCCTGGGCGACAGACACAGCGAGATTCCATCTCAGAAAAACAAACAAAAAAAAGCGCCAGTCACCATCCTGCCTCAGGGCCTTTGCATAGGCTGTTTCCACTGCCTAGAATGCTGTTTCCGGATAGAAGCAAATGGCTTGCTCTCTCACTTCTTTCAAGTATCAGTGCAAAAGTGACCTCCCTGGGCTGGGTGTGGTGGCTCACGCCTGGAATCCCAGCACATTGGGAGGCGGAGGCAGGCAGATCACTTGAGGTCAGGAGTTCGAGACCAGCCTGGCCAACATGGTGAAATCCCATCTCTACTAAAAATACAAAAATTAGCCGGGTGTGGTGGCAGGTGCCTGTAATCCCAACTACACAGGGGGCTGAGGCACACACATGCCTGTAATCCCAGATACTTGGGAGGCTGAGGCAGGAGAATTGCTTGAACCCGGGAGATGGAGGGTGCCGTGTGCTGAGATTTGCCATTGCACTCCAGCCTGGGCAACAAGAGCAAAACTCCATATCAAAAAAAAAAAAAAAAAAAGGCTGGGCGTGGTGGCTCACACCGGTAATCCCAGCACTATAGGAGGCCAAGGCGGGCCAAGAAGTCAGGAGATCGAGACCACAGTGAAACCCCGTCTCTACTAAAAATACAAAAAATTAGCCCGGCCTGGTGGTGGGTGCTTGTCGTCCCAGCTACTTGGGAGGCTGAGGCAGGAGAATGGCGTGAACCCGGGAGGCAGAGCTTGCAGTGAGCTGAGATCGAGCCACTGCACTCCAGCCTGGATGACAGAGGGAAAACTCCTCCCCAAAAATCCCAAGTAGCTGGGAGGGACCTCCTCCAAGAGAGGGCCTCCTTTTTATTTATTTATTTATTTATTTATTTATTTATTTATTTATTTATTTATTTTATTTTTGAGGCAGAGTCTCACTCTATTGCCCAGACTGGAGTGCAGTGGTGCGACCATAGCTCACTGCAGCCTGGACCTCTTGGGTTCAAGCAATCCTCCTGCCTCAGCCAATGGAGCAGCTGGGACTACAGGTGGGCACACCAGCATGCCCAACTAATCATCGTATTTTTTGTAGAGATGGGGTCTCACTATGTTGCCCAGGCTGATTTTAAACTCCTGTGCTCAAGCGATCCTCCTGCCTCAGCCTCCCAAAGTGCTGGGATTACAGGTGTGAGCCACCGCACCCGGCCCAAGGATCATTTGTTACTCGTTCCACCATCCTTCTCTCCCTGTAGACCGTCAGCTCCATAAGGGCAGGAAGGAAATGGAAATCTTCTGTTTTGTTCACTACTGGGTCTTCAGGGCCCAAAACTGTGCCAGGTACACAGTAGGTGCTCAATAGGTACCAGATTGATCATGGAGTGATATGAGGCACGTGGGAGGCAAGAGCTGAGGAAGTCAAGAGACAGCTCACTCTCTGGAGACGCCCAGGAGTTGGACATGTGGGGCTGGGTTGGAGACAGAGGTGCCTGTGTCATCCAGATGAAGATGTGATTTCAGCTGTGGGAGCTGATTCACTAATTCCAGGGAGAAGGTGAAAGAGAGAAACAGTCCAGGTTCTTTTTTTTTTTTTTTGAGACTGAGTTTCACTCTTGTTACCCAGGCTGGGGCGGGCAGATCACCTGAGGCTGGGAGTTCAAGACCAGCCTGACCAACATGGAGAAACCCTGTCTCTACTAAAAGTACTAAATGAGCCGGGCATGGTGGCACATGCCTGTGATCCCAGCTACTCAGGAAGCTGAGGCAGGAGAATCGCTTGAACCCAGGGGGGCAGAGGTTGCAGTGAGCTGAGATTGCCCCATTGCATTCCAGCCTGGGCAACAGAGTGAAACTCTGTCTTAAAAATAAATAAATAAATAAAAAGGCTGGGCGCGGTGGCTCAAAGCCTGTAATCCCAGCACTTTGGGAGGCCGAGACAGGCGGATCACGAGGTCAGGAGATCGAGACCATTCTGGCTAACACGGTGAAACCCCGTCTCTACTAAAAAATGCAAAAAAAACTAGCCGGGCGATGTGGCGGGCGCCTGTAGTCCCAGCTACTCAGGAGGCTGAGGCAGGAGAATGGCGTAAACCCGGGAGGCAGAGCTTGCAGTGAGTTGAGATCCGGCCACTGCACTCCAGCCTGGGCAGCAGAGCAAGACTCCGTCTCAAAAATAAAAAATAAAAAAATACAAAAAAAACTAGCCAGGCGAGGTGGCGGGCGCCTGTAGTCCCAGCTACT
>NC_045454.1:46994721-47030350 GCF_002776525.5 Piliocolobus tephrosceles
AACATGGTGAAACCGCATCTCTACTAAAAAATACAAAAAAAACTAGCCAGGTGAGGTGGCGGGCGCCTGTAGTCCCAGCTACTCCGGAGGCTGAGGCAGGCGAATGGCGTGAACCCGGGAGGCGGAGCTTGCAGTGACCTGAGATCCGGCCACTGCACTCCAGCCCGGGCGACAGAGCAAGACTCCGTCTCAAAAAAAAAAAAAAGTCAGTGGGACAAGGGGAAGAGGACTTCCAGAACCAGGAAGATGAGACAAACCAGATGGAGGGGATCATTGAGGAGTCCCGACATCTCCCAACTGTAGGTCCAGCCCTAGGTTCTTTGCCTCTGCTGTCCTCTGGGTGTCTCCTCTTGACAACCTCCAGGCCCCTCAGAGCCAGCAGGACCCAATCCAGGCTCAGCATGTCACCCCACACCTGCTTCTCTTCCCAGCTTACCATCACCGAAATAGCCCCACTGTCCCCTGTCCCTAAATGGGAGACCCAGGCATTGTCCTCACTTCCTTCTATCCTTTCACCCCCATGAGCTCATGGTTTTCAGATCTTATCAATTCTCCCTCTCCAGCCTCTCCCCAACTGTCCCTTCCTCTCTCTCTCCAGGGCTCCCAGATTGTCACCTCCCTCCTAGACCCTACTCCTGGCCTGACCACCCCCATTTTTCCTCTGGCCTCCCTTCCATCTCCCACTTGGTCTCCCCCACCTCCACACTGGCTTCCCCATGTCCACACTCATTCCCTCCCTGCCTCTCCTGTCCACGCAGCCAAAGGCATCTGTGTCAAAGCAACATGGCCACGGCCCTGCCTGCTCCAAACCCTCTCAGGGGTCCCCACTGCAACTGGTGGAAACCAGGCTCCTCACTGCACCCCACGAGGCCCTGCAGGTATAGACCCTGACTACCTGTCTATCCTCCTCTCCCACGGCCCCATCGATGAATCGTTCAGTTCTCAAAAGACTGAACTCCTCGCCTTCCCCAAACACACCAGGCATGCCCACAGCAAGCAACGAGCTTCCACCTTTTCCCCTTCCAGGGACAGCCCATGAAGCCCCTCTGCTCATCCCTCTCTCCACCCCCAGCTCCATACTGACTGCAGCAGCCCGGCAGGGGGAAGTGGGACCAGAGGGACAGACGGGTGGACGGATGGGTGGATGGATGGATGGACGGATGCATGTATGGATGCACAGATACAAGGATGGATGGGTGGGTGGATGACCAGATGAATAGATGGATGGGTGGATGGATGGATGATGGACGGACAGACGCATGGGTGGATAAATAGATGAGTGGATGGATGGATGAATGGATTAAAGGGGGGAACATATAAATGGATGGAAGGATGGGCGTATGGACGGACAGATGCATGGATGTATTTATGGATGTATGGACGGATGGATGAGTGGATGGCCAAATAAATAGATGGATGGATGGACAGATGGATGGATGGAAGGATGGCGGGAGCAGATGGATGAATGGATGGGTGGGTGGATGGGCTGACAGATGGATGAACGGATGGGTGGATGGATGGGGATTCAGATGGATGAGCGGAAGTGTGGATGGATAGATGGAAGGATGGATGGGTGGATGGACAGATGGATGGATGGAAGGATGGACGTATGGACAGATGGATGGGCAGATGAACGGTTACAGCAGCCCGGCCGAAATGCGGGATAAATGGGGGGGAACCAAATCCCTGCAGAACTCACCGGCCCTTTCTTGACCTCGGCGGTCCTTAGCTTCCCCTCTGAACAAAGCGGGCCTGTGACCCGTTGCGCACCCCTAAACCGTGCACTCACCCACTCAGGCCTCAGTTTCCCCCACTGTCCAGCGGGGCTGGGGTCCCGGCCTGGGAGCCACGCGAACGCCCCCACGGTCCTCTCTTCTCGGCCGCCTCCTGCCGGGTACCCGACCGCGCCCCCTCCCGTAGCGCCCGGGTCACGTGACTCGAAGCCCACCTTCTCCCGGGGAGGAGCCAGGCCGCGGGGACCCAGCGCCGGAGCGTCGCCGGGCAACAGTCCCCGCCTGGTGTCCACTTCCCAGCAGGGGCCCGGCCCAGCCCCCTGGGCGGACGCCCCGCCTCCGAATCGATCACGTGAGGGGGCCGCCGCTCTCGAACAATCCCGCCCTCGCGTTGCTGTGACAACTGCCTTCTAGGCACACTCTTCCTAGGTCAGGGCCCTTGGTTCCCCGCGCGGGCGCGGGTGGATCTCTCGGGTTCCGACTTCTTCTCGGGTCACCTTCAAGCTTCAGCCGGGCACCTAACGTCTCTTTCCCCTCACGCTGGGAGGACTGGGCCGGGCCGAACTACATTTCCCAGGAGGCTCCGCGGGCAGGTACAAATAGCGCCGTGCTGACTGCATTTCCCAGACAGCCTTGCGGCGGCCCGGGCCTTAAAGCGTCCGTTTCCCAGCGGCCCCTAGCTGCGGGACCGCAGCCTTTCTTTGAAGTCTCAGAGCCGTAAGAGACTACGACTCCCAGAGGACCTTGCGTCGGGCAAGAAAGACTACACCTCCCAGAGGCCTCTGCAGGGCCGCGACAGGAAGCGGCGGGCGAGTCGAGTGTCCTTGCGCGTGGATCCCAGCGACCATGGTGGCCAGGGTGTGGTCGCTGATGAGGTGCGTGGGGGAGCCGGAGGGGACCCGAGTCCCCGAAAAAGTCCCTTTTTGTGGGCACCCCTGTCTCCAGTCTGGTCCCGATCTGCTCTTCGCTTTCCGTAGGGTCACCTCCCCTTCGTCCCCCGCCTATGGGCCAGATAGGGAAACTGAGGCTCCAGCGGGGTGGGGCTTCCCGAGGTCGCCAGTCCCCTCCCTCCTGCCTCCCAGCGAGCCCTTGGCGTTCCATTCGCGGTGTCAGCCCCCGCCTCCGAGCCTCAGTTGTCTTCTCTGTGAAGTGGGAATGCCGTTGAATCCTGCCGCTGGCGTGGATGCGAGGTGAATGCGTGCTCGGAGTGACAGCGGGCAGGAGGCGCCCCGGAACACTTGGTTTCTCTAGGGCTGGAAAGCTTCTAGAATGTTACGGATCTTACGTCTTCACTGCCCCCGCTCACTGTGGGACCTTGAGTGACCCACTCTCCCCCTCTGGGTTTCAGTGTATCCGTTAAAGTGGCGTCCAGCCGCCCTGCCTTGCACATTGTAAATCGAGTGCTGTATATAATGGGAGTCTGGGTCGACGGTGCTACACTACAGAGTGTCACCTGTGGACGGTGAGCCCCCAGGAGGGTCTGTCTCCGTGGGCCTTTAGCTCCTGAGGGTGGCGGTCAGTGTCCGCTGAGCTTCTGCACCTCCCGTCCCTGCCCGCAGGTTCCTCATCAAGGGAAGTGTGGCTGGGGGCGCCGTCTACCTGGTGTACGACCAGGAGCTGCTGGGGCCCAGCGACAAGAGCCAGGCAGCCCTACAGAAGGCTGGAGAGGTGGTCCCGCCCGCCATGTACCAGTTCAGCCAGTACGTGTGTCAGCAGACGGGCCTGCAGATACCCCAGGTACTCCGGGCTGGGAGCGAGGCCAGGGCTTGGCGGGTGGTGAGCTCTTGGGGGGTCCCTCCAGCCCTGCATGATGTTGTTCTCCATATTTATGCTGGCCTGATTCTCAGGCCTGTCCTCCTCCCTCCGCTTCTGGGGATGGGCTGCTGAGCCTTTTCACCACTTCTTTCTGCTCATCTCTTTTCCCAGCTCCCAGCCCCTCCAAAGATTTACTTTCCCATCCGTGACTCCTGGAATGCAGGTAAGGCACCCAGTTTCTTTACTTGGGAGGTTGCTGCAGACACCCCAGTCTAGCCCCTCTCCCCACGTCCTGGCCATTCCTTTCTGTCCATCCCCCTTCCTGCCCAACATGTGTCTCTTAGGGATCTAAAAGGGAAAGGAGGCCGAGCACGGTGGCTCACGCCTGTAATCCCAGCACTTTGGGAGGCCGAGGTGGGTGGATCGTCTGAAGTCAGGAGTTCGAGACCATCCTGGCCAACATGGTGAAACCCCGTCTCTACTAAAAATACAAAAATTAGCTGGGTGTGGTGGCGCATGCCTGTAGTCCCAACTACTCGGGAGGCTGAGGCAGGAGAATCGCTTGAACCCAGGAGGTGGAGGTTGCAGTGAGCAGAGGTGGCGCCACTGCACTCCAGCCTCGGTGGTAGAGCGAGACTCTGTCTCAAAAATAAATAAATAAATAAATACAAAGGAAAAGAGTGGAGATTCTAGGGAAGGGGATTGGGGGGAGCCTTTGAGGGCTGGGTTGTGCAACACCTGGTAGAATGAGAGGCAGGGGGCCTGGGCCCGCCCACAGCGGAGCTTGTTCTATGAGCTTGGACAAGGCAAAGCCCTGCCCCACCGCTGCCTCAGTTTCTACTGGAAGTTGTTCTAAAAAAATTTTGCTTACTGGGTGTGGCGGCTCATGGCTACCAGCACTTTTGGAATCCAAGCAGAAGGATTGCTTGAAGCCAGGAGTTTGAGAACAGCCTAGGCAATATAATGAGACCCTCTCTCTACAAAAAAAAAAAAAAAAAATCTTTTTTAATTAGCTGGGCATGGTGGCGTGTGCCTGTAATCTCAGTTACTCGGGAGTTTTAGGTAGGAGGATGACTTGAGCCCTGGAGTTCAAGGCTGCAGTGAGCTATGATCACACCACCATACTCCAGCGTGGGCAACGGAGGGAAACCCTGTCTCTAAAAAATAAAACAAAGCCGGGTGCGGTGACTCATGCCTGTAATCCTAGCACTTTGGGAGGCTGAGGCGGGCAGATCACAAGGTCAGAAGTTCAAGACCAGCCTGCCCAACATAGTGAAACCCCATCTCTACTAAAAATACAAAAATTAGGCTGGGTGCAGTGGCTCACACCTGCAATCCCAGCACTTTGGGAGGCTGAGGTGGGTGGATCATCTGAAGTCAGGAGTTCAAGACCAGCCAGGGCAACATGGTGAAACCCCATCTCTACTGAAAATACAAAAATTAGCTGGGCTTGGTGGTGTGCACCTGTAATCCCAGCTGCTACTTGGGAGGCTGAGGCAGGAGAATTGCTTGAACCCAGAAGGCGGAGGTTGCAGTGAGCCGAGGTTGCACTACTGCACTCCAGCCTGGGTGACAGAGTGAGACTCCATCTCCAAAAAAAAAAAAAAAATTAGCCCGGTATGATGGTGCGCTTGTAGTCCCAGCTACTTGGGAGGCTGAGGCAGGAGAATCGCTTGAACCCGGGAAGCGAAGGTTGCAGTGAGCCGAGATCGCACTACTGCACTCCAGCCTGGGAGACAGAGTGAGACTCCGTCCCCCGTCCCCGTGCCCACCACCCAAAAAAAAAACTCTTAAGAGTTTCCCAGGGGTTGGAGGCTGGGTGAGGCTGGGAGGGGAGCATCACCAGTGGCCGTCCCTTTCCCACAGGCATCATGACGGTGATGTCAGCTCTGTCGGTGGCCCCCTCCAAGGCCCGCGAGTACTCCAAGGAGGGCTGGGAGTATGTGAAGGCACGCATCAAGTAGCGAGTCAGCAGGGGCCGCCTGCCCCGGCCAGAATGGGCAGGGCTGCCACTGACCTGAAGACTCCAGACTGGGACCCCACTCCGAGGGCAGCTCCCGGCCTTGCCGGCCCAATAAAGGACTTCAGAAGTGTTCCCTGACCCGTGTGCTGGCCCCAAGGGGCACAGGGTCGGCCTGGTGGTGCCCAGAGCACCAAAGCCTGGGCTTCTGGCTCCCGATGGCTTGTCAGGGCTTGACCTTGACCACAGGCCATAGCTCTCCTCTTTGCCGTCTGCTCTGGTGCGGGGAGTCAGAGGTCAGAGCGGTTGCTCCCGGTGCTCCACAGGCCGTGCTCTGGGGCCGGGAAAGTGCTTTGGCCAAGCCTGGGTTTTGGGGGGTCTTGGTTTTGGAGGGCTGAGACCAGGGTAGGACAGTGGAAGAGCCAGAGTGGACAGAAGTGGGGTCTGCTTCCCTGTAGGACACAGGGCAGGAGCCCCTGGGGCCGCTGGTTCCCGCCCTCAGCTCCTATCCGCAGTCCTGTCCCGGCCCTTCGTTGGCTGGACTCCACCCTCATTCCACCCTCTCCTTGACAATCCTATAGGGATTCCTGGCCGTTGAAGGAAATCCAGGTGTTTGTTGCCATTCAGAGGGTCTCCCAGACATCCCCTCTCCCCTGGGACGCCGTCCCTGACACCCCTGCCACACGCTGGCCGAGCTACCTGGCAGCCTGCACAGGTCCCCCTGCATCAGGCATGAGCCCTGGGAGGCCGGGCCTGTCGAGGGGCTCCCTGAGAGGCTCCCAGCATCCAGCCACAGAGGGCGGTCCACAGGGTTGGTGATGGCAAGAGGCCTGGTGGCTCCAGGCAGATGGGGGTGTGGCGGTGGGGGGCTTGGGTGGGGCCGGAGGCCTCCGTAGGATGCTTCCCTGAGAGCAGGGAGCAGACAGGTGATGCTCACCGAGGTGGAACAGGGTCCCCGTTCCCACGAGTTCAGGGCTTTATGTTGCTTGGTGTAGGGGACTGAGTTCAGGAGGGGACAGCTGTTACAGAGGAGAGGAGCAGAGACCAGAGGCCAGGGCATCTCCCCCGCTGTCCCACTCAGAGAGGAGAAGCCCCTGGCCTGAGCAGGGCGTAGGAGGGGTGTGGCTGGGATCAGCGGCCTAATCTGGTAGAAGGGGAGCCCACGGGGCCTACCCACCGCCTTCCCCCGAGGAGCGTGGTCCCGGGGCAGGTCCCCCACATCCGCTGTACCCCTGTCCTCACTGGGCCTTAGCAGTGGTCAGGGCAGGTCTAGGGTGAGGGAGGGATGAGCAGGGCAGGGGAGCATCCCTGACCCTCGGTGCTGCAGGAGGAAGCCGGTGCTCACCGTCCTGGCCAGCAGCACCCACGCACCCACTGCCTCCTGCCACCGTCCACCAGGCCCTTCCTGAAGCCCCAGGAAGGAGCAGGCTTCAGGCCCATTTTACAGATGAAGAAACTTGCAGGGACATTTCTGTCTGCCCAGCCTGTCTGGAGCCCAGGCTGTTCACAAACCCTCACTGGGGAGGCAGGATTTCCAGTCGCCTCGCATCCAGGCGCACAGCCCCAGCCTGTGAGGACGGGAGGGGTTTGCCCTCAGTGCTGTGATGCCATGGCTGGGCCAGGGGGCGTCTGCCCGCTCCAGGAGGCCTCTGCAGCCTCACACCTGTTACCAGCACTGTTAAAGGGGAAGGACTGGACAAGGCCAGTGAGCAGCTGCCTTCTGGGCCGCTCCCCTCCATCCAGGCGGCTGGGTCCTGCAGCTCCGAAAATGTGACTTAGTTCTTCCCTGGGGTCATTCATGGGGGCTTTATCCCACGAGTCCGCCCTCGCACGTCCACTGGCACCTGTGTGCAAGAACGTGCCGGGGGTCAGGGGAGTTGGGGGGCCATGGAAGCGGAGCTCCAGAGAGCAGAGGTCTGGCGGTGACTTTGGGAAGGTGGGAAGGGGCTGGGAAAACACCCGACCACACCCACAACCAAGACCAGAGAGCAAGGCAAGGCTGGGGTGTGGCGCGTTGCCATTGATGGCTGGGGTCACTTGATAGCTGGAAGCAGGATGGGCTAGGAACGGAGTCCAGGGAAAGCTAGCCTGTCGCGATGTGGGATGGGCAGGGCTAGAAGAGAAAGCCGGGGAGTCCATAGGTGGAGGCCAGCTGGGGCTGGGGCGTGGGGGACACTGAGTGGCTGTCATCACACTTCCTTTCACCTGTCACCACAGCTGCCCATGGTCCCGCTCCCGCCTTGAGTGCACCTTGCCCGGCCCTGGCCTGGAGTGAGTGCTAACTGGGCATCCCAAGGGCTGGTGGGTGCAGCAGAAGTGGAGGTGATTAGCTGGGTGCGGTGGCACGTGCCTGTAGCCCCGGCTGAGGCAAGGAGGATCGCTGGGACATTGAGGCTGCGGTGAGCCATGACTCTACCACCACACTCCAGCCTGGGTGAAATAGTGAGACCCTGTCTCTTAAAAAAAAAAAAAAAAGGCCGGGCGCGGTGGCTCAAGCCTGTAATCCCAGCACTTTGGGAGGCCGAGACGGGCGGATCACAAGGTCAGGAGATTGAGACCATCCTGGCTAACACGGTGAAACCCCGTCTCTACTAAAAAATACAAAAAACTAGCCGGGCGAGGTGGCAGGCGCCTGTAGTCCCAGCTACTCGGGAGGCTGAGGCAGGAGAATGGCGTAAACCCGGGAGGCGGAGCTTGCAGTGAGCTGAGATCCGGCCACTGCACTCCAGCCCGGGCAACAGAGCGAGACTCCGTCTCAAAAAAAAAAAAAAAAAAAAAAAAAAAAAAAAGCCAAGGTAACCAGGAGCAACGTGAGCCCTGAGGGTCCCCAACCCTGGCTGGGGGGATGCTGGGCTCAGGGTCTCCGTGGCACCAGCCCAGAGCACGTTCAGCCCACCCTTGGCCCCATCCATCCGGTGCCATATGGGCCAGCGGCAACCTGGGTTCTTCCCGTGTGGGCTGAGGGCTGAGCAGCCAGTTTTAATTAAATCTGAAAAGGACAAGGTGACAACCGAAGCAGCTGACAGCCACGCGTCTTCCCATCTCACCTGGTCCTGGAAATGAGTTTGCTGTCAGTAGAGAGGGAGGATTTTTCTTCTCAGTCACTTTGCAAGCCGGGGACCTCCAGCCGGCGACTCCTAGCCTGGGCCTCGCTTGGCCATGCTGGCATGCCCCAGTCGCCTGTGTTACAGCTTGTACCCGCATTCCGTGGTTCCCAAGCTATTGTACTGCGCCCAAGAAGAACGAGAATACGCTGGACACTGAAGGCTGAGGAGGGAGGAGAAGAATTGTATTGAGCCACCGAACAGCTTTCAGCGGAGAGAGGATGTGGGGGCTGGTTTTCCCCTCCTCACGTAGCTGGGTCCAGGACATTTTATAGGCTCAGAATTGCGGGGGGAGGCCATAGGTAGTATTGGAAAGGGCAACATTCGATTGCTTAAAAGGCATTGTTCAGAAAGAATCAACCAGGAAGGGGGGCAAACCGGAACAGGAGTTCTCACTCTGGGTGGTGGGTTTCCTCCAGGACCAGCAGTCTGGTCTTGCAGCTTTTGGGCTGTTTTTGGCTTGAAGGTGGGGTTTCCCTGGGACCTGTCCCTTTCTGCCTAGACACTTGGCTGCCTCCTGTCACTTTCAGTAGTGATCCCAGTGAACTTGGACTTGGGAGCTGCTCTATGCCTTGGTAGAATTCGGTTTTTGGAGCTGGAGGGAGAGGGAATGCAGTCCTGCGATGACACCCTTCACCCCGCAATCCTCAGAGCAGCTCCGTAGCCTCCTTTTACAGGTCAGCAAACGGAAGCTCAGAAAACTGCAGAAACTTACCTAGGGGCAGGCGATGGCAGAGGCAGCAGTGGAAGCCCCGTGCTCTGACCCCTCTGCTGGCCTCTGGCAGCACTGAGGCCACAGAAGGGCTGGCGTCCTTCATCCCCAGGGGTGGTCTCTGGAAGAAGGAAGACGCAGGCCAAGAGGAGGGCTGGTTTCCTTGAGGCTGAGGCTGGGAGAGAACTTCCAGGCCTCAACCCTCACACCACGTCTGCATTCCAGGGGCACCAGGTCCCTACACACCCTGCCTCATCTCACCTTGCAGGAGAGTAAGACCCCTCTGCCCCTCCTCCTGGCAGACTCCTCTCCTACACGCAGGGTCACCATGCCCCTGTCCTGAGGCAGAGTTCAGCACCTTTTCTTCTCCTTGGGCACCGCAGTTTGCTTTTGTGTGACTTAGCTCAACAGGATGCAAGCTCCCTGAGGTAAGGGACCATGTGTTAATAGTAGGCGTGGCCCCAAACCCCAGTGTAGAGCCTGGGGTATAGAAGATGATTAGTAAGCATGGGCTGGGCAGGTGGCCCACGCCTGCAATCCCAGCACTGTGGGAGGCCGAGATGGGTGGATCAACTGAGGTCAGGAGTTCAAGACCAGCCTGCCCAACATGGCAGAACCTCGTCTGTACTAAAAAAAAATACAAAAATTAGCCGGGCGTGGTGGCACACGCCTGCAGTCCCAGCTACTCAGGAGGCTAAAGCAGGAGAATCACTTGAACCCGGGAGGCGGAGGTTGCAGTGAGCCGAGATTGTGCCACTGCACTCCAGCCTGGGTGACAGAGCGAGACTTCGTCTCAAAAATAAATAATATTAATAATAAGAGGCCGGGCGCAGTGGCTCACACCTGTAATCCCAGTGCTTTGGAAGGCCGAAGCAGATGGATCACAAGGTCAGGAAATCGAGACCATCATGGCTAACACGGTGAAACCCCGTCTCTACTATAAAAAAAAAATACAAAAAGTTAGCTGGGCATGGTGGCGGGTGCCTGTAGTCCCAGCTACTCGGGAGGCTGAGGCAGGAGAATGGTGTGAACCTGGGAGGCGGGGGTTACAGTGAGCCAAGATCAGGCCACTGCACTCCAGCCTGGGCAACAGAATGAGACTCTGTCTCAAAAATAAATAAATAAATAAATAAATAGAAGATGATTAGTAAGTATGGGTGAATTAATGGATGAGTACAGTCAATGGCTTGATGGATTAATGAGTGGATGGGATGAGTGGTTAGATGGGTAGATGCATGCACGGGTGAATGGGTAGATGGATGATGGGTAGATGGGTGGGTGGATGATGAATGGATGGGTTGGATTTGGTGGATAGGTGGATGAATGGATGGGTGGATGGATGACTGGGTGGGTGGATGAATGGATGGATAGATAGGTGGATGAATGGGGTAGATGGATGGGGTGTGTGAATGGATGGATGATGAATGGATGGGTGTGTGGATGGATGAATGGATGGATGGATGGATAGGTAGATAGATGGATGCATGGGTTAGACGGAGGATGGATGGGTGGGTGGATAGATGGATGGGTGAATGGGTTGGTGGATGGATGTATGAGGACTCGTTAGTCTACTCCACTTACCCACAAAGCACTGGTCCATCTTGGTTCAGAGAGTCTTTCTTGCCAGTGAAGGCCTGCTGTTGGAGCCTGGCATTGTTGGGCTGGCTGCCACTAGAGGCATGGCCAACTCTGAAGACGTTTCCCTGGCTGAGGTGCAGGCCGAAGTGGACACTCACGTGCGTCGCCGTGCTGAAACCAAGGGCAGGGTCTGTCCCTCTGGGACCTGGGCTTCGGCTGCTTCCTGGAGACACGTGTAAGGATGGGGACCATGATTTGGAGGGAAAAGGCTCCTCTTACTCTATAGAACAGCCTCAAGAGACCACCAAGTAGCCCATGGCCAGAGACTTCACTCCCAGAGTGTCAAAAGTACATGGTGCTGTCCCCTGTGGCCATTCCCCTCTTCCCCCAAAGCTTTCTGGCAGTTTCTTCCACAAGCTTGCTCCTGTTGGCCTCAGAGCCTTCACAGTGTGCTCCCCCATCCAGGAAATGCCTCCATTCCTTCTGTGGCCAGGGCAACCTGTACCATCAAGCTGCACTTCTTTTTTCTGAGATGGAGCCTCGCTCTTCTCCCCCAGGCTGGAGTGCAGTGGCGTGATCTTGGCTCACTGCAACCTCCACCTCCTGGGTTCAAGCGATTCTCCTGCCTCAGCCTTCTGAGTATCTGGGATTACAGGCACGCGTCACCACTCCCGGCTAATTTTTGTATTTTTAGTAGAGATGGGGTTTTACCATGTTGGCCAGGCTGGTCTCAACCTCCTGACCTCAAGTGATCTGCCTGCCTCAGCCTCCCAAAGTGCTGGGATTACAGGCACGAGCCACCGCACCTGGCCTTTTTTATTTTTTCGAGACGGTGTTTTGCTCTGTTGCCCAGGCTGGAGTGCAGTGGCACAATCTCGGCTCACTGCAACCTCCGCCTCCTGGGTTCAAGTGATTCTCCTGCCTCAGCCTCCTGAGTAGTGGGATTACAGGTGCACACCACCACACCTGGCTAATTTTTTATATTTTTAGTAGAAGCGGGGTTTCACCATGTTGGCCAGGGTGGTCTCGAACTCCTGACCTGTGATCCGCCTGCCTCAGCCTCCCAAAGTGCTGGGATTACAGGTGTGAGCCACCGCGCCTGGCCTAAGCTGCACTTCATAAGCTCACCACGTGCATGTGTGCCCACCTTGAGGGCAGGCACCGATTGGGTCTGTTGCGTGAACACATCTGGTCAGTGCCGGGGACCCTGCTTGAGAGGGGGGCTCTGGAAATGGGAGTTGAATGAATGGGTGATTCGAAGCTTGGATCTTTTCCATTGCCAGCTGGTTGTCCTCACTTGTCAGTTCACCCTGCTAGGCCTCAGTATTTCTGTCTGCAAAATGGGGTTGTACAGCCTCCCAAGGTTACATTGAGGACGGTGGGGAAGGGCAGGTACAGCTCAGTGCCTGGCTGACAGCAGGGCCGAATCCCTGTCCTTCCCTGCGTAGCAGAAGGACGACAAAGGGTGCTGCCTGGGCGTAAGAAGTAGAACATCGCATGCAGATGACTCAAGACTGTGGCCAGGGAGAAGCACTCCGAGGCATCGCTCCTGCCTAGGAGACTGGGCTGCCTGCGTTACCTCATGCCTGGAATCCTAGCACTTTGGGAGGTCAAGGCGAGTGGATCGCTTGAGCCCAGGAATTCAAGACCAGCCTGGGCGTGATGAAACCCCATCTCTACAAAAGATACAAAAATTAGCCAGATGTGGTGTCACCCATCTGTAGTCCCAGCTACTGGGCAGGCTGAGGTGGGAGGATCGCTTGAGCCCAGGAAATGGAGACTGCAGTGAGCTATGATTGCACCACTGCACTCCAACTGGGGCGACAGGAGACTGTCACACACACAAAAAGCTTGTAGCAATTTGTTACCTTGGCCCTAGAGAACTGGCATAACGGCCATGGATTCTGACTTTGTAGATCCATGTAGGTTACACAGTTGGGGTTTACAATTATTGCTGTGGGCATTTGGTTCTTACAAGTAGTGTCCAATCTGTGCCCTCAGTTTTCTCTTCTGTTAGCTGGGGCTAATAATGACACCTGGGAGGAAGGTATGAGGCCACGTAGTAAAGCAGAGTTAAAAGGGAGTCTGGGCCAGGCGCGGTGGGATTACAGGTGGCTCACGCCTGTAATCCCAGCACTTTGGGAGGCCGAGGCGGGCGGATCACGAGGTCAGGAGATCGAGACCATCCTGGCTAACACAGTGAAACCCTGTCTCTACTAAAAATACAAAAAAACTTAGCCGGGCGTGGTGGCGGGCACCTGTAGTCCCAGCTACTCGGGAAGCTGAAGCAGAATGACATGAACCCGGGAGGCGGAGCTTGCAGTGAGCCGAGATCGCGCCACTGAACTCCAGTCTGGGCGACAGAGCGAGACTCCTTCTCAAAAAAAAAAAAAAAAAAATAGTCTGTAGGGACATGCCCCAGATGTTCACAGACCTCATCTCTCTCAGCTAGTGGAATCTGTCATTTCTTTCTTTTTCTTTTTTTTGAGACTAAGTCTTGCTCTGTTGCCCAGGCTGGAGTGGAGTGTGGTGGTGCAATCTTGGCTCACTGCAACCTCCACCTCCTGGGTTCAAGTGATTATTCTGCCTCAGCCTCCTGAGTAGCCAGGATTAGAGGCGTGCACCACCACACCCAGCTAATTTTTGTGTTTTTAGCAGAGTCAGTGTTTGGCCATGTTGGCCAGGCTGGTCTCAAAATCCTGACCTCAGATGATCCACCCACCTCGGCCTCCCAAAGTGCTGGGATTACAGGCAGGAGCCACTGCACATGGCCTGTGATTTATTTAAAAAAATACCCCCTAAAACCCGTCAAAGAAATGGGGTCTTGCTCTACTGTCCAGGCTGGACTTGAACTCTTGGCCTTAAACAATCTTCCTGCCTTGACCTTCCAAGTAGCTGGGATTGATTACTGGCATGCACAACTGCATATGGCTCAAAAAAAATGGAACCGAGTGCGGTGGCTCACACCTGTAATCCCAGCGCCTTGGGAGGCCAAGGTGGGCAGATCACCTGAGGTCAGGAGTTTGCGACCAGCCTGCTCAATGTGGTGAAAACCCGTCTCTACTAAAAATGCAAAAATTAGCCGGGCGTGGTGGCAGGCGCCTGTAGTCCCAGCTACTCAGGAGGCTGAGGTAGAATTGCTTGAACCCAGGAGACAGAGGTTGCAGTGAGCCAAGATCGCACCACTGCACTCCAGCCTGGGAGACAGAGGGAGACCCTGTCTCAAAAAACAAAAACATGGCTCAAGCCTGTAATCCTAGCACTTTGGGAGGCCGAGACGGGCAGATCACGAGGTCAGGAGATCAAGACCATCCTGGCTAACACGGTGAAACTCCGTCTCTACTAAAAATACAAAAAACTAGCCGGGCGAGGTGGCGGGCGCCTGTAGTCCCAGCTACTCCGGAGGCTGAGGCAGGAGAATGGCGTAAACTCGGGAGGCGGAGCTTGCAGTGAGCTGAGATCCGGCCACTGCACTCTAGCCCGGGCGACAGAGCAAGACTCCGTCTCAAAAAAAAAAAGAAAAAAAACAAAAACAAAAACAAAAACAAAAACAAAACAAGTACAAACAATGTGAACTGCCTGGGTGCTAAAAAAAAAAAAAAAAAAAAAAAAAAAAGGTATGAGGGGAAGGCTGAGAACATGGCTGCTGGGGGTTACCACTGGGTTCCTTCCTGGATGTCACATCCCTTCTGAAAGGAAACATTCCGTCTTCGCCAGGGACAGGTCGCAAGAAAGGCGAGCACAGGACCGAGTTCCGGCTGAGGAGCCTCAGGGGTGAGTTTGCCAAGAGGCCTGTGAGTGCAAGTCCCTGTTCCTGCCCTTCCTTGTCCTGCTGGATAGGACCCGATGACACCCACACTGTGGGTGGATAGGATTTTTGGAGCTCTTTCAGCCATCCGTCATCCATGAGAGCCCCAAAATCCTCAGAGACACGGAGCCTGAGGTGGGCTGCAGTGAACCCCGGGAACTGACTACAGACTTCCCGTTAAGGCAGGGAAGGGCCCCCCTTTATCTAAGCCACTACTGGTATTGGTGGGGTCACCTGTCCTTTACAGCCGAAGGGACCCTAGAGCGTCACCAGGGCTCCACCGTCTTCCTGAATGCTGGACGCTGCTTCCTCCTCACTTTCCACTAGTGAGGCTTACAAAATGTGGGAGGCACCTGCTTCACAGTCTGAGGTATGTCCCAAGTCTGGTCTGGCTTCCTGGATTAGGACAGGTGCTGGATCCCAGGTGCCGTGGCTCCAGCCTGCTATTGGTACGTGGAGGGTTGGCGTTGAGCTTGTCCCTTCTGGCTGACGCAGAGGCCAGCCCCGGGCTGGTCAGAGCCCCTATCCTGGCACAAGGGGGCTGCACCCGCGCACAAGCACACCACAGGCCTGAGATGCTGCTGAGGACCTTCAGCCTTCACTGCTTCCACCCCCGACTCTGCCGTGAAAATAGTTTGTCCTCTGAGTAAAAAGGTAATGCGGAAGCATCCACATGATGATGGTGACTGGGCTCTGTCAAGTCAGCGTGGAAAGTGGCAGCTGGAAATCTTCGCAGGCTTGGTTTGAGCGTGATCCGTGGGGGAAGCATCTGCCAGTGTCCATCAACACGGTGTGAGACCCCCACACCCTGACAGGGATGTCACCCAGCACCCAAGAGCAGAGCAGCCCCGTCTGTGCTAACATTAAAGGAGTGGACAGCTCGCTGACCTGAGAAGCCAGGCAAAACCTGCACCGCACAGGCCCATTATGCGAAAACCAATCATCGTCTCACTGGAAAGCCTCTTCCACACCCGGATGCCTTCCTGGAGGTTTTCTATCATATGTGTTTCATACATATTTAGAAATAAACAGAGGTGGCCAGGCACGGTGGCTCATGCCTGTAATCCCACCGCTTTGAGAGGTCGAGGCGGGCAGGTCACGAGGGTCAGGAGTTCAAGACTAGCCTGACCAATATGACAAAACCCCCACTCTACTAAAAATACAAAAATTAGCCGGGAGTGGTGGCAGGTGCCTGTAGTCCCAGCTACTCAGGAGGCTGAGGCAGGAGAATCACTTGAGCCCGGGAGGCGGAGTTTGCAGTGAGCCGAGATTGTGCCACTGCACTCCAGGCCTGGGTGGCAGAGCGAGACTCCATCTCCAAAAAAAAAAAAAAGAAAAAAATAATAAAAGGAACAGTATATATCAATACAATTAAAACACACTCTAAGTATAATTTCGTTTCATTTAAAGAGGCGGAAATAAAGAAATGACACTTTAAATAAAGGGTATGTGAACGGAAACACATTTATTACAAAAAAAAAAAACCCCAAAACGAAAAACAAAATTCACATTGTATTGAGCTACAATATGGCCGCAGATTAAAAAAAAAATATTTTTACACAGTTTAAGATAACTCCTAACAGAACATAGCCTTGTTGCCACGTGACAGGACACAGGATTCCAAGTACTCAGTAGCGGCGAGTGAAGCGGGCGTCGCTGGGCCTGCTCCCCCGGCTCTGGCCTCCGAACCCGCCTTGCATGCCACCGTGTGGGATGGGGTGGCCCCGGGAGGCCCCGCCTGGGGCAAAGCTGCCGCGCCTAGGAACAAATTCACATTGGTTTGACTGTGAAATCTTCCTGCTCCCCTGGCTCATCCCAGCCTGCACAGCTTCCCTGGACGTTGCCTGCAGGCAAGGCCCCTTCCTGATGCCTTCCCCTCCTGAGTGGCGGCAGGCTCCACAGTACCCCATGCCTGGCCTCACGTCACACTTGGGGGAGGGGGCGTTAGCTGGAAGGACTGGTTGTTAAGCATCCTCCAAGGTAGGCCAATATGCAAAGCAGGGGAAAGGGGTGCCGCCCCTGGCATGCCTTACCCTGACATCCCTCCTCGGTTCATCATGTGGCCAGGCCCCGAGTGACCGGACATGCTTCTCTCGCCACCTGGAAGACAGACGTGCTTTCACACAGGGAACCTGCGCACATGGCGTGGAACCCACAGCACATTTAGCCCACTGCACTCCCTTTGGTGAGGCCCCCAGGTACCCGCAACTAGCAGGTCCCAGGAGGACACCTCAGCACGGTGACCACAGACATCCAGTGTCCTCCCAGCAGAGGACTCGGGAACGCCCACTGTCCAACTCCTGGGCCAGACCACCAGAGAGTAGGTGGTGTCTGCAGTGCTTTTCACTCCTCATTCCAGCACTGAGGGCAGAGCACCTCCTGTGCTCCCCTGAGGAGTGAGAGAAGGCGTGGCCTCCATCTTCCCAGCACACTCTGATCCCGGCCCAGAGCTGCTCCTCACCTTGCCACCTCTTGTGATCCCTGTCCATCATGCCACCGTCAGCCGTGCCCTGCCATGCCCGGTCATCCTCTCTTCGGCCATGGTCCCCCCAGTCACGTCTGCCCCTTGAAAAAGAGACATCTCTGATTTGGATTGCCCCCATCTCTGGCTCTCGCGCTAATAAATGTGGTGGCTTCTGGAGGGTGAATCCCTGTGTTTTTCCCACTCTGTGCCCACATCCCAGAGACTTGGGGGCCCCTTGGTGGGACAGACCTATCCAGTCAGCTGACTCTGTGAGGCCAGGGACAGGTACTGTGGGTTGTGGGACACAAACCTGGGGGGAGGAGGCAGCCCCCGGCCCTCACTCATCCTCTTGTCGGAGCCATAGCCCCCCCAGCCATCGCGGGAGTCCCGGCCGTGGCGCTCTGGTCCTCCATGGCGTTCTGGGTAATGCTGGAAATCACAGGGCCAGGAGGAAAAAAACCTTCAGTGTCAGCCCCCAGACCCCAAGGCTTTTCAGGCTACACGCTAATGATGACAACGACAGTCACTCTGGACAGAGGTGCTGGCAGGCCACACCAGTTCACATGACATAGCTGCCTCCCTGAAATCTGCAGGCCAGAGGCCCTGTGCTCTAGGCTCATAGCCTGGTACACAAAAGGTACTAGTACCAAAGAATCTCCAAGGCAGGTACCCACGGCACTACCAGAGCTGGGAGGGCCACCAGGGGTCACCCACTAAAGATGATGCTTGCGAGAGAGATTCCCTGGGTCCCACAGCTCAAATGGTTAGTGCCCAGAGCCAACAGTACTTTCTTATTAAGTGTCTTCTACTAGGGGAAGGTCAGGTTTATAAACCTTTAATGTGTGCATATGCCGGAAATAATTTTTACAAATTTCTTCCTTCCACAGTGAACGAAGTATCAAACAGAGCCCCTCATCCAACCAACTGCTAGGCAAGCAAGCATCCTTCCTCACAGTCAAGTTTCTCAGAAGTTTCTGCTGGGTGCCTGGTCCAGGACCTTACATCTTGCTCTGCTCAGGACATAGGACACAGGACAGTGACAGATAAACGGCTGGTCATCCACTTGGCCAGTCGCACTATGCCCTCCTCTGTGTCACTGTTTTTGTAAACCACATGGCTAACAGAGACAGGAGTTCTTGGCCTGCTATTTCAGGGAAGACCAAGAGAGGGCGAGTCACACTCTATGCCTGCTTTTTTGATGGCCAAGGTTAATATTTACACCCACAGCCTGTTTCTGTGGCCGGAAGCACTTTCCAGCCTGACTTTCACAAAAGCTAGTGAGGGAGCTTTGGCTCCACAGTCCTGTTCTTTCTCTTTCCACAAATGTGTATGTGGCCTCTGGGGCTTTTGCCCCATGACAATATTGTAGGTGAAAGGAAACTAGAAAAGAGTCCTGGTAAGGAAACCTCCTCGACGCAGCCTGGTCATCGTACATGTCCAAGTTCACCTCCCCATTCAATGGAGAGAGAGCTCTGCCAGGGCGAAGGCAAAGATGGCAGCATGCTCCACCATATGCAAGATGTCCCACATTACCACTGCCTGCTTCCCTGGCCGATTCTCCCCAGCGTGTGCTCTGACGCCTCCCCTCAACAAAGTAAAAAAAGGGCCTCCTGAAATAAGCTGTCCTTAGTATTTGAAAATTGAACCAACATTTTTCTGTCCAACCAACCCAGGTTCAACAAGGTTCAACAAGGCCCATAAGTTCTGTGCTGGTTTTCTCTGTAGGGAGAGATCATCATTTGCCTTTGGGGTAACTGTGATGACTCATTTATGACTGTGTGAGGAGAACGGATCAAACTGCCTTCCACTATTAGGACAGCGTATCTGACACCTGCATGAAAGTAGCTGGTGGCCAGGCATGCTGGCTTACATGTGTAATCCTAGCACTTTGGGAGACCGAGGCATGAGGATCATTTGAGCTTAGGAGTTCAAAACTGGCCTGGGCAACATAGTGAGATACGTCTCTATTAAAAAAAAAAAAAAAGTAGCTGGCAATGATAAACACGTTTGTACAGACACGCACCCACCTCATGTAAATTCCCCACCACCCCAACCTGTGTAGGAGGAATATCACCCTCATTTCACTGCTGGGGAGACAGGCTCAGCAGGAAGGGGTGACACCAAGGTGTGACCCGAGTTCTGTCTGATTCTGGAGCCTGGACATGGAACCATTGGTGTATGCTCCTCCACCAGAGAAAATCCACAGGGCTAGTTCTAGGTTTTGCTGCATATAATTTGCCTCCAGGAGCAGGGAAAAAGGAACCCCATGAGGCTGATGGAATTCCTAAGGATCCCAAGACAGAGCTGAGTACTTGGCTATGCTCAGCCACATTAAGGAACCAAGGGAGACAGAAATGGGAAGCTTATGCTGGAGTCCGGAAAATGCTGGCAAGAGGAGAAACGGCTCATGAGTGGAGTCCTCAGAGAGGAGGCATCTTCCACACAGCAACATGCTGCCCCCGAGTTTACAGGGAAAGCCACTAGAGGTCCAAGGCTCTCCTGCAAAGTCTCAGTCTCAATGTAAGATGGAAAGAGAAAATGAAGCTTATTGTTCTAACGTGCTAGCCGCCCAAGGAGAACGAGCACCGATCAGAGACCTAGTTGTTTTCTAAGGCTAAGCAGGGCCCTGGGGTGATGAAGGATGTCCTTACTTTCCAAAGAGGGCAGGCACTTGAGGACACAGCAACCACAGCCTTCCCAGATGCACCTGTCTGAGTCAGCTGTGCGGCTCACTAGACACTTCCCAGCAGAGCCAGGTCATACCCCAAGGTTCCCTGGCACTTTTGTGGTGACTGTGGGACACAGAACCCCGGGGTCAAGGCTAAAAACGGCTTCAGAGTAACTGTTCAGACTGACAGCCAAGACTAACCCAAATAATCCCAAATTTCCATCCCACACACCTAGACTTTTCTAGTGCTGTATTTTTCTCTTTCCTCATTTTGTCTCTCACTCAAGGAAAACACAGGAAGAAGGCACGCTGAAGGGAAAAGAACCCATTCTACGGGAAATTCTGTGGCTACCACTGTAGCTTTGGACTTACCTGTCCTTCTCGTTCTCCCATCATTGACCTTGAACCTTCTCTCCTGAAAAGGTAATTTAAATCAAACCGTAAGGGGAGGAATAGGCTTGTTCACAAAGAAAGGACCATCAGGCCCCCAATGAAAAGCATCAATTCCCCAACTGGAGGCAGGAGACCTGCAGGCCTGACTCAGCATACACCTGATGAACGGAGTGGGCTCAGAGAGCCCAGGAGTCCTTGTTCTCAGAGAATGAGCCAGGAAAAAGAAAACCTGCACGCCCAGCAGAGGCCCAACTGACCTGTCCACCGAGTGGTCGGGGTAGCGACCGCGGTCCCTGTGGTCAAAGTCGTGGAAGCGGTCCTGGCGGTTAAAGTCAGAATGGTAGCGCTCATCCAGGGCGGCCCGCTTAGCTTCTGGCCAATAGGCATCATCTCGCCTGTGAGGGGACAAGAGACAGAGATAGAGGGATCCTCCACCCCAAATGTATCTATCACCTTTGTGGGAGCTAGCCCCTATCACTTCACAGAACCAGGATGACTTTCACCAAGACTGTTCTCTGCTATAGAAGGCAAGATCTGATTTGACCCCAGTGACTGCACAGCTGTTTTGTTTTGTCCCACACACCCACCTCCCCTGATCAAAGCGGCCTCGGTTTTCTAAAGGGGGAGCCATTAGTTAACAGCCATTTAGTTAAGCAGTCAGTCCTATGGGCTGCCTGCAGATGGCTTCTGGAGCCCTACACAGCCACCTCCGCTCAGGAAGCCACGTGAGCCTCCACCCTGAGGGGCTCTGTCAAGTGCACTTGCCATCTCTCGTGCCCCACCTCCTGCCCTGCCAGCAGCCCCGGCCATGTACTGCTGCAACACACAGATGACCATAATGAACTCTCATGAGAAGGCTTTCGTACCAAGGCATAATAGATCCGAGAAGAGTTTACAAGGCCCTTCACAGAAGTTGCATTGTATATGACCTAGGCTCCCCTTCAACCCATGCAATAGAAAGAAACAACAAACAGCGATTTTTGCCAGGTTGCAGTGCACGTGTAAAGCATGACACAACCACTGCTGGAATTAGGCACCTGACTCCTGACAGCAGCTGTGCTCAGCATTTTGTGTTCCTATCTCCTCCTCAGTATGTTTGGGAAATTAAAATTAATCTTACTGCCGGGCATGGTGGCTCACGCCTGTAATCCCAGCACACTTTGGGAGGCCAAGGCGGGTGGATCACCTGAGGTCAGGAGTTGGACAGCCTGGCCAATATGGTGAAACCCTGTCTCTACTAAAAATATAAAAAATTAGCCGGGTGTGGTGGCATATGCCTGTAATCTCAGCTACTTGGGAGGCTGAAGCAGGAGAATTGCTTGAACCCAGGAGGCGGAGGTTGCAGTGAGCCGAGATCGTGCCATTGCACTCCAGCTTGGGAAACAAGAGCAAAACTCTGTCTCAAAAGTGTTTTTTTTTTTTTAAATTTATTTCCAGAATAACCAAAAACAAATTACAATGGATTAAAAAAGCCAGGACAAGGCCGGGCACAGTGGCACACGCCTATAATCCCAGCACTTTGGGAGTCTGAGGTAGGTGGATCACCTGAGGTCAGGAGTTCGAGACTAGCCTGACCAACATGGTGAAACCCCATCTCTACTAAAAAAACAAAAATTAGCCGGGCGTGGTGGTGGGTGCCTGTAATCCCAACTATTAGGGAGGCTGAGGCAGGAGAATCGCTTGAACCCAGGAGATGGAGGTTGCAGTGAGCTGAGATCGCGCCATCACACTCCAGCCTGGGTGACACAACAAGACTCTGTCTTAAAAAAAAAAAAGCCAGGGAAGAGTCTTAAAAAGGAGGTGCAGGCCGGGCGCGGTGGCTCAAGCCTGTAATCCCAGCACTTTGGGAGGCCGAGACGGGCGGATCACGAGGTCAGGAGATCGAGACCATCCTGGCTAACACGGTGAAACCCCGTCTCTACTAAAAAATACAAAAAACTAGCCGGGCGAGGTGGTGGGCGCCTGTAGTCCCAGCTACTCCAGAGGCTGAGGGAGGAGAATGGCGTAAACCCGAGAGGAGGAGCTTGCAGTGAGCTGAGATCCGGCCACTGCACTCCAGCCTGGGTGACAGAGCCAGACTCCGTCTCAAAAAAAAAAAAAGAGGTGCAATTGGCAGCCCCTCCTCTGGGCACTCGTGACATGACGCTCCGCCTGCCCTGAGCTTCCCTCCTCAGGTCTGTGCCACCCTTGAACCTGATTAGTTAACCAGCACTACTTTATTATCTCCTGTCTCTAATTTTTTTTTTCGAGATGGAGTCTCACCCTGTTGCCCAGGTTGGAGTACAGTGGCATGATCTTGGCTTACTGCAACCTATGCCTCTTGGGTACAAGCGACTTTCCTGCCTCAATCTCCCGAATAGCTGGGATTACAGGCGCCTGTCACCACAACCAATTTTTTGTATTTTAGTAGTGTTGGGGTTCTGCCATGTGGGCCAGGCTGGTCTCCAACTCCTGAGCTCAGGCAATCTGGCCACCTTGGCCTCCCAAAATGTTAGGATTACAGGCTTAGCGAGTGTGCCCGGCCTATGCTTCCTTTGAATGAAAGATCTCAAGCTGGACGGGTGCGGTGGCTCCCGCCTGTAATCCCAGCACTTTGGTAGGCTGAGACGGGTGAATCACGAGGTCAGGAGATCGAGACCATTCTGGCTAACACAGTGAATCCCCGTCTCCACTGAAAATACAAAAAAATTAGCCGGGCGTGGTGGCGGGCGCCTTTAGTCCCAGCTACTTGGGAGGCTGAGGCAGGAGAATGGCGTGAACCCGGGTGGCGGAACTTGGAGTGACTCGAGATTGAGCCACTGCACTCCAGCCTGGGCGACACAGCAAGACTCCGTCTCAAAAAAAAAAAAAAAAAAAAAAAAAATCAAGCTAACTCAACTGTGAGGTCCACAACTGTGGGTCAACAACTGTGAGGTCACAACTGTGAGGTCCTCAGCTGTGAGGTCAACGTGTTACGGGCTGAGGTCCTCAGCTGTGAGGTCAACGTGTTACGGGCAGCGCAGATCTGCTTACCGGTCCAGGTCGTAAGGCCGCCGCACCGCAGGCCGCCGCTCCTGCTCGTAGCGCAGTTCTTGCTGGCGCCGCAGCTCCTCGCGCTCACGGTGGATGCGCTCCTGCTCGCGCCTGCGCTCGTGCTCCACGTGCATGCGCTCGCGCTCCAGCCGCTCTCGCTCCATGCGCTCACGCTCCAGCCGCTGGCGCTGGAAGGCCAGCCTCTCTCGGGCAATCTCCAGCCGCTCACGCTCCTCGCGTTCCCACTGCGCCTGCATGCGTTGTTCGCGTTCACTGCGCTCACGTACCCTGCTGCACAACAGTAGAGCTGCAGAAGGGGACCTAGACATCCCCAGCCAGGTCCCGGGGCTCACTTTAAGACGCTTGGTTGTGCAGACTCCAGGGCTGTGCCTCCACTACGTGGTCTGCAGAACCGTACACTCCAGCAGGGAGAAGGCTTCTCCGGCCCACGGGAGGAGTCCAGGAAAATCCCAGGAATGAGGCCCAGGATGTGTGTGTGTGTGATCAGGTATAACGTGAACTGGGCCTCATTTACCCAACATTTCCTGGAGCTTGACAAGTGATTTCAGGAAATAGCCAAAAATAAGCAACAGGCTGGGCGTGGTGGTTCACGCCTGTAATGCCAGCACTTTGGGAAGCTGAGGTGGGTGGATCATGAGGTGGAGAGATCGAGACCACCTTGGCCAATATGGTGAAACTCCGTCTCCACTAAAAATACAAAAATTAGCTGAGCATGGTGGCATGCACCTGTAGTGCCAGCTACTAGAGAGGCTGAGGCAGGAAAATCACTTGAGCCCATGAGGCAGAGGTTGCAGTGAGCCACTGCACTTCAAAAAAGCAACAGAGTATATGCTTCATAGTGACTGAGTGTGAACTGGAACCTTCACTCCCTAGACCACAGGATTAAATGAGTCCTTGTGAAGTGGGGCTGGCAGGCCCCCCAGGTGTGAGGACATTACCAGTTGTACCTTTTGGTAGGGATACAGATGACATTTTAGTGCGTTCCTCCAGTCTTTGTATATAAAACACAAAAGACAAGAGCCAGACGGTCTCTCTCTCTCTCTCTTTTTTTTTTTTTGGTAGAGAGGGTTGCCCAGGCTGTTCTCGAACTCCTGAGCTCAAAACAATCCGCCCGCCTCCGCCTCCCAAAGTGCTGGGATTACAGGCGTGAGCCACTGTGCGCAGGCTCAGATTTTCTTCTTCTGATCCTTTACCTACACAGTTATTAGATATACAGCCTGGGCAGTATAGTAAGGCCCCGTCTCCACAAAAAATAGTATTAGCCAGGCGTAGTAGCTACTTGGGAGGCAGAGGTGGGAGGATCAATAACTTGAAACCAGGAGGTAGAGACTGCAGTGAACTATGATTGTACCACGTTAACTCCAGCCTAGGTCAAAGAGTGAGACCCTGTCTCAAAACAAAACAAAAGGGTGTGTGCAGGGAGCTACTAAAAAAAAAAAAGCACCTCGGTGCAGTATACCAACTACTGACAGAACGTTTTCATTGTATCAGAAGTCATCTAGAAGTGATTTAAAGTGTACAGGAGGATGTACATGGGTTATATGCAGAAATATCACACCGTTTTATACCAGAAACTTGATCCTCTGCAAATTTTGGTATCTGCAGGGGTCCTGAGGCCAGTCATCTCTGGGACAACTGTGTTTTCTGTCCCAGCAGAAATATAGAATCTTGCCTCATTGTGTTCTGGACCCAAATGACTGCAACTTCCTCAGTTCACCCAACATGTCTTGGATCCTCCCACGCCTGCCTCTGTGGATCTCAGCACTTTCCGGAGGAGCCCCTAGTATGAAAGGGCTGCGGTTTACTGGAACTTTGCAGTTGTGTCCAAATGCTCACAACCTGACGGGACACCCAAGCCCAACACTTCCTTGTTTATAGGTTCCTCTAGGGCAGACACGGAGAGGGGTCAAGGGTCTGGAATACTCTAGCGTTTAGCATTGCAGGCTCCTGCGGGTGCCCCCCAGGCTGTTCGTGTTCATTACTCCCCCAGCAGAAATGCCATCTGCCAATGTCTGCATTCACAGGACTATGTGAGATTCTGTGTATTTTTTTTTTTTTCTTTTTAAAGGAATAAAAGGGTGATTACTTCATAGGCAGAGCAGTGCCCTCTCCCCCTCCTTTTAAACTAATGGTCCTTATTTTTTATTTGAGACGGGTTTTGCTCTTGTTGCCCAGGCTGGAGTGCAATGGCGGGATCTTGGCTCACTGCAACCTCCACTTCCTGGGTTCATGTGATTCTCCTGTCTCAGCCTAAGTATATGAGATTACAGACATGCACTACCACGCCCAGTGAATTTTGTATTTTTAGTAGAGACGGCGTTTCACTATGTTGGTCAGGCTGGTCTTGAACTCCTGACCTCAGGTGATCTGCCAGTCTCGGCCTCCCAAAGGGCTGGGATTACCGGTGTGAGACACTGCGCCTGGGGGTCCTTACTTTTTTTTTTTTTTTGAGACGGAGTCTCGCTCTGTCGCCCGGGCTGGAGTGCAGTGGCCGGATCTCAGCTCACTGCAAGCTCCGCCTCCTGGGTTTACGCCATTCTCCTGCCTCAGCCTCCCGAGTAGCTGGGACTACAGGCGCCCGCCACCTCGCCCGGCTAGTTTTTTGTATTTCTTTTTAGTAGAGACGGGGTTTCACCGTGTTAGCGAGGATGCTCTTGATCTCCTGACCTCGTGATCCGCCCGTCTCGGCCTCCCAAAGTGCTGGGATTACAGGCTTGAGCCACCGCGCCCAGCCAGGGTCCTTACTTTTAAAACTAAAGTTAACGAAGTATTTCTTCATAGAAAAGATAAATTAGCTGTAATTCGCCAATAACGTTTGTGTTTAGTTCTTTCTTGACTTCTTTAAGAACGAGGTCCTGTCAGGCCTGGAGCAGTGGCTCACGCCTGTAATCTCCACCACTTTGGGAGGCCAAGGCAGGCAGATCACTTGAGGTCAGGAGTTCGAAACCAGCCTGGCCAACATGGCCAAACCCCACCTCTACTAAAAATACAAAAATTAGCCGAGTGTGGTGGCTTGTGCCTGTAGTTCCAACTACTTGGGAGGCTGAGGCAGGAGAACTGCTTGAACAGGGAAGGTGGAGGCTGCGGTGAGCTGAGATCATGCCACTGCACTCCACCCTGGGTGACACAGAGACTCCATCTCAAAAAAAAGGAAGCCCTCTCAGTGCCCTTGCTGGATCTACCTCACTGTCCTCCCGCTTTCACATCTTTCGGAGCAAATTTGGTATTTTTTGTTGACGTGCACTATTTTTTTTTTTTTTTTGAGACGGAGTCTGGCTCTGTTGCCCAGGCTGGAGTGCAGTGGCCGGATCTCAGCTCACTGCAAGCTCCGCCTCCCAGGTTTACGCCATTCTCCTGCCTCAGCCTCCCGAGTAGCTGGGACTACAGGCGCCCGCCACCTCGCCCGGCTAGTTTTTTGTATTTTTTAGTAGAGACAGGGTTTCACCGTGTTAGCCAGGATGGTCTCGATCTCCTGACCTCGTGATCTGCCTGTCTCAGCCTCCCAAAGTGCTGGGATTACAGGCTTGAGCCTCCGCACCCGGCTGACGTGCACTATTGATGCTGGAAGGCATTCCATCTCCCTGCCTTTGCTACCTTCTACAATCTTTGGGAAGAGACTTATTTGAAAAGAGCCATAGGTAGGCTGGGCACAGTGGCTCACATCTATAATCCTGGCACTCTGGGAGGTCAAGGCGGGTGGATCACCTGAGGTCAGGAGTTTCAGACCAGCCTGGCCAACATGTTGAAACCCTGTCTCTACTAAAAATACAAAAATTACCAAGGCATGCTGGCGCATGCCTGTAGTCCCAGCTACTCAGGAGGCTGAGGCAGGAGAATTGCTTGGAGGTGGAGGTTGCAGTGAGCTGAGGTCACGCCACTGCACTCCAGCCTGGGCGACACAACAAGACTCTGTCTCCAAAAAAAAAAAAAAAAAAGAGCTGTAGGATGAAAGTCAAAACATAACAAGTCTATGAACTGAAAGCTGAAAGAGCAAAAAGGCTGACAGCTCTATCCCACCCCAGGGAACTCTGCAAACGTCCTTCAGGACACAGTCATGACCACATTCTAGGAAAAACACCAAACTGTTTCTGGATCCCGACTCACCTGTGGGACTCTGAGTCTCTCGACTTCCGAGGCTCCTTGACCTTATCAAAGGACACGACGGACCGCTTCTCTCTGCTGGCTGATTTGCGATCCTGGCTTTTGGAAGCCTAGTTCACCAAAGAACATTAAAAAGTTAAAGCAGAGGCTGGGCACAGTGGCTCATGCCTGTAATTCCAGCACTTTCAAAGTTCAAGGCAGGTGGATCATTTGAGATTGGGAATTTGAGACCAGCCTGGCTAACATGGTGAAATCTTGACTCTACTAAAAATATAAAAACTGCCAGGCACGGTGGCTCATGCCTATAATCCCAGCACTTTGGGAGGCTGAGACGGGCGGATCACGAGGTCCAGAGATTGAGACCATCCTGGCTAACATGGTGAAACTCCATCTCTAATAAATAAAAATACCAAAAAATTAGCCAGGCGTAGTGGCGGGCGCCTGTAGTCCTAGCTACTCGGAAGGCTGAGGCAGGAGAATGGTGTGAACCCGGGAGGCGGAGCTAGGAGTGAGCCAAGATCGCACCACTGCACTCCAGCCTGGGCGACTGAGCAAGACTCTGTTTCAAAAAAATAAATAAATAAATACATAAAAATAAAATAAAAAATAAAAATTAGCTGGGCATGGTGGTGCATGCTTGTAATCTCAGCTACTCTGGAGGCTGAGGTGGAAGGATCCCTTGAACCTGGGAGGCGGAGGTTGCAGTGAACCAAGGATGCGCCACTACACTCCAGTCTCGGTGACAGAGCAAGACTTGGACTAAAAAAAAAAAATTGCTGGCGCAGTGGCTCACTTGAAGTCAGGAGTTTGAGACCAACCTAGTCAACGTGGTGAAATCCCGTCTCTACTAGAAATACAAAAATTAGCCGGGCGTGGTGGCGGGTGCCTGCAGTCCCAGCTACTCAGGAGCATGAGACAGGAGAATCACTTAAAAACCCCCGGGAGGATCGCTGAAGGACACCAGCTATGGAATTTGTGGCTTTGGCAGATTGAAATCACGGCAGGTCCAGAAAGTCATGCACAATACCAGTTCACTGGTATTAAAAAATATTTCAACCCTTGGCCGGGCGCGGTGGCTCAAGCCTGTAATCCCAGCACTTTGGGAGGCCGAGACGGGCGGATCACGAGGTCAGGAGATTGAGACCATCCTGGCTAACACGGCCGCGTCTCTACTAAAAAATACAAAAACTAGCCGGGCGTGGTGGCCGGTGCCTGTAGTCCCAGCTACTCGGGAGGCTGAGGCAGGAGAATGGCGTAAACCCGGGAGGTGGAGCTTGCAGTGAGCTGAGATCTGGCCACTGTACTCCAGCCTGGGTGACAGCGAGACTTGGTCTCAAAAAAAAAAAAAAAAAAAAATTCAACCCTTACACTCTCACAGAGAATGAATTGTGTACTGGCCACATATGGAAGCTTTGCTTTGTCTTATATTTCAAGTTAAGGTCCAAAAAAACTCCAGCTGTGAAAGCAACATAAATGGATTTTAAACTGTCGACGGTTCTTAACCTCATCTGTTAAGTTCCCATGCCTGGAGAAGCTAATGCCAACTCATCATGTGATAATTCAATTTGTACAATAAATTATGAACCTGGAAAAAAAAAAAAAAAAAAAAAAAAAAAAACCCAGGGGGTGGAGGTTGCAGTGAACCGAGATCGTGCCACCGTACTCCAGGCTGGGCCACAGAGCGAGACTGTCTTGAAAAAAAAAAAATAAATAATACATAAAAAATAAATAAAATAAAAAAATGAAAAAAGTTCAAGTAGGTGTGACAGGGGAACAGGAAGAATCACGTATATATATCCATGCCTAACCATCAGATGTGGAGGTCCTATGTGATGAATAACTTTCAGTGAAAAGCAGATAATGAGCTGTTTAATCCAAAGAGGCCTTACATTTTGCTTATCATAATTGAAAGACACAGAATTTCATCAACATTTAATGCTAAAATGTGATCTAACAGTACATTTAATATAGAAAAAATGGAAATGAGTATTGCCCCCAAAAACTTCATATAAGATCAAAAAACCACTTTTTTATGTCTTTTGCTTCAAAAATAAATTCCTTAATTTTGCTTTTTCCTTCATAATTAAACACATAATGAGTTCCCAAATGAAGCACTTCTGGTACACTTGACAAGTACTTTATTTGTGCTGACTACATTTTTAAGAGACCTACTCATTTTATCCCCAGAACCCACACTTTCCTTTCTCCATTTTCCAAAGGTGTTCTATAGAACAAGGATAAAAGGCTATGACATATTATAATACTGGCACACAGAGACTGAAAGCTCCCAAGTAATCCGCTCCATTCACCAACTGAAATGGTTCCTCTTCCATGCAGCTGAGGGTTGACCGGGCAGGTCCAAGGTCCCTCCCCTTCCTTAAGGAGGGGCTGCTGGCAAGACTGGTCCTTGGCTGGCAACTGGGAAGTTGGCTCTCAGAGTGTCCCCAGTTGACAGTTAACCAGTAAGGGTGGCTTGGTGTGCACAGACCATGCAAATAATAGGTGTTTTGTTTTTTGAGATGGAGTCTCACTCACTCTCCCAAGTTAGGATGCAGTGGAATAAACACGGCCTTGACCTCCCAGGTTTAAGTGGCATTCTCCCACCTCAGCCTTCTGAGTAGCTGGGACCACAGATGCATACCATCAAACCTAATTTTTAAATTTCTTGTGAAGATGGGGTCTCACTAAGTTGCCCAAACTGGTCTCCAACTCCTGGGTTCAAGTGATCCAGCTCAGCCTACCAAACTGCTGGGATTACAGGCATGAGCCACCATGCCCAGCTCACACTGCAGCCCAGCAAGAAGACAAGAGTACAGGAAGGGGTCAAGGAGGCTGGAGAGACGGGCCAGGTCACCATGGCATGCCCCACACTGCTGGGTGTAGGAATACATCATGGGGAGGTGCTGACACTTTCGGGGTAGACAGGGAACATGGACTGCCACACAGGGAAAAGCCAACTGCTCCCATATGTGAATTTTAAAGTTAGTTTTAGAAAATAAGTAACAGTTATCAGAGCAAACGTAAGGATAAAATAAGGATAAACGAAAACTTTCTGCATTTCTTAAAATAATTTGAGGCCGGGCGCAGTGGCTCATGCCTGTAATCCCAGCACTTTGGGAGGCCAAGGCAGACGGATCACCTGAGGTGAGGAGTTTGAGGCCAGCGTGGCCAACATGTCGAAACTTTGTTTCCACTAAAAAGATAATGGTGTGGGCTTGTAATCCCAGCTACTTGGGAGGCTGAGGCAGGAGAATCGCTTGAGCCTGGGAGGTGGAGGTTGGAGTGAGCCAAGATCGCACCACTGCATTCTAGTCTGGGCAACAGAGTGAGACTCTGTCTCAAAAAAAAATAGTTCGAGATCTCTACATTTTTGAAACAGCAGATAAAAGCTTCTTTCAGATGAAGCTTAGTAATTCCCTAAGACGCAAATACAAACTGAAAAGAACAAAATACCCTAGTTAGAAAATTAATACTCACTCTCTCTTTGGACCCAGATGTTTTTACACTAATCACAGGCACCCCTTTGGATTTATCCATTACTACAGTCCGCTCGGTCCCTCGACTTCCTATGGAAAAGACAGGGAAAGGGTAAGTGGAAGACCATGAACACCCAGATGAGAAAAACCCTCCGCAACATGAATCCAGTTTGGGTTGCCAGCTGATGACAGCAGAATAACAAACTCCACCAGGCACAGAAACAAGACAGAATCTCCTGGGCTCATCAGTTGCCCACCTGACTTTGTGGCTCGAGATCGCTCTGAGGGGCCAGGTTTCTGATCATCTTGGTCCTTACTCTTTTCTCCACTTCCATCTTCACCCTTCTTAGCATCATCTTTTCTGTCACATTTATCGTCCCTCTTAAGGTTTGCAGATCTATAAAAAACAGACGTGTTAGCTGGGCGTGGTGGCTCATGTCTGTATTCCCAGCACTTTGGGGGGATGAGGCGGGTGGATCACACGAGACCAGGAGTTCCAGACCAGCCTGGCCCACATGGCGAAACCCCGTCTCTACTAGAACTGCAAAAATTAGATGGGCGTGGCTATAATCCCATCAAATCAGGAGGCTGAGGCACGAGAATCGGTTGAGCCAGGGAGGTGGATGTTCAATAAGCGGAGATCTTGCCACTGCACACCAGCCTGGGCGACAGAGCGAGATTCTGTGTAAAACACCCTGCCCCTTTAATGTAGCCAGGGAGGACAGGTACCTGTCACTGTTGCTCGACTTCTCCTTTTTCCCGTCACTGTCTCTTTTGTCAGAGGTTTTCTTTCCCACAGGTTCATTTTTGGCCTGAAAACGACAATCAAGTGCAAGTATTACCTCGTTTCCTAATGTGGGCTATATCCTGGGAAGAAAACAGCCACTCACTTTCTCCACGGAGATCATCTTTCCATGGAGCTCCGTCTTGTGCAGGTGGTTAATACATTTTGTGGCCTCTTCTGCTGTGGACATCGTGACAAAACCGTAACAGCGAGCTCCAGGACTCCGGGCATTTGTCACAACCTTGGCGCCCACCACCTCAAAGGAAAGCAGGCAAATACGACTCAGACACGAGGCCCACTGAGCAGGGCATGGGGATACGAACAGCCCAAAGGGAAGTCTGCTCATCGGGGGTCCGACAAGCGTTAGACTGGGGACGACAACGCTGCTAATGCTTCTGTTTCGCTGTTGTTCCTCCAAGGACCTCTGGCCAGTTCTAATCGCTTGTCTAGTTCCTCAAGGGGACCAGGAGGGCAGTGTAGGGGAACAGACGAAAGGGAAATGAAACAGGGTTCTGCCAGTGTTCCTTTAATACGGTCTAAAACTTGTGAAGAAATGATTCCAAATATACAGTCATGCTACATAGGTGGTAAATTATGAAGCAAAAAGAAAAAAAAAAGAAAAAGAAAAAAAAAAAGACTTCGGCACAGACTGATGCAAGGAAAGGTCTGTGTGTGAGCCATGCTCTGGAACTCAGATCTGCCCTACCACTGATTGTAACAACACTCAGTGACGTGTTTCAGATGCTGTCGACGCGTCCTTTCCAGTGTACGTGGTTCTCTCAACTACAGCAGGCAGCAGTTAGGGTCACCCTTTGACGGCAGAAGACACCATGGCTCATGAAAAGCCCCGCAGGAGCCAGTGGCCGTGGCTGGTAATCACGTTCATCATGCCACATGGAATCCTAGTCCCAGAGGACATTCTCAGAGGGGCCTGGTCCTCAACTTAACCCACATCAGGCCTACTGCGCTCAACACACTGTAGTCTCCAGGGCGACACTTCCCCAATAAGCACACCCACCCGCTGGGGTGGCCATGGAGTCAGGAAACAGGGTCTAGCAGAGGAGACTTGGCGCAGGTGTTGCCAGCCACACACCTTGTATCACCATAACCAGGAAGCCCTTAGTTATGTCCGTAACAATGACATATTTAGTTTTTTTTTTTTTTTTGAGATGGAGTCTTGCTCTGTCCCAGGTTAGAGTGCAGTGGCACGATCTTGGGTCACTACAACCTCCACCTCCAGGGTTCAAGCTATTATCCTGCCTCAGCATCCTGAGTAGCTGGGATTACAGGCATGCGCCACCACGCCTGGCTAATTTTTGTATTTTTAGTAGGGTTTCAGCATACTGGCCAGGCTGGTCTCGAACTCCTGACCTTGTGATCCACCCACCCCGGCCTCCCAAAGTGCTGGAATTACAGGTGTGAGCCACCGCGCCCAGTCTGTTTTATCCTCTTTTAAGTTCTTCGAAGCCAATATCAGGGAAAACACTTGGTTTTATGTATTGCAATGTGTTGAACCCTCACTGTGTAACACAAAGGATTGGACTCCTTTCCTTTGGCTGTCCCCAAAACTGACTCTGAGAGAGACGAGGAGCCCTGGATGCATGAGGCTGTTTGGTAGGCGGGTCTGGGAAGCATCAGGGAGGAGGGGAGTGAGAAAGCACAGGGAGGAGGGCCAGGCGGCTGCGCTGGGCACTGCGGGTAGGGGGCTGGTGCCATCACCCCCACCTTCATGGGCTCAGGAAAGGCAGGTGCTGTAGACAAGAGGCAGCTAGAACTGCCCCCAGTGGTGAACTGAGGCAGCAACTTTGAGAGCCCCCAGCTGCTGAGATGAGGTTCAGTCAATGGACGCAACACACCCATGGTCAGGACACCCATCATCAGACTCCAGGGTCCCTGTTCTGAGTTCCAGCATCATGAACACTGTTCTAAGAACACTGCTGCCTCCCAGACATGCTGGCCAGCACCCCGGCTGGCCAAACCTGGCAGCCCACCTGAGTGCGACGTCCTGAGGACACAGAAACGGATCCACAGACCGGGCGCGGTGGCTCAAGCCTGTAATCCCAGCACTTTGGGAGGCCGAGACGGGTGGATCATGAGGTCAGGAGATCGAGACCATCCTGGCTAACACGGTGAAACCCCATCTCTACTAAAAATACAAAAAACTAGCTGGGCGAGGTGGCGGGCGCCTGTAGTCCCAGCTACTCGGGAGGCTGAGGCAGGAGAATGGCATAAACCCGGGAGGCGGAGCTTGCAGTGAGCTGAGATCCGGCCACTGCACTCCAGCTCGGGCAACAGAGCAAGACTCCGTCTCAAAAAAAAAAAAAAAAGAAATGGATCCACGAGTCATTACAGGGAAGGGGACAAGCTTGGAGAGAAGGGGGGAATACAGCAGTGATGTGGGCTTTGGAAGCTTCCACATCACTTTCACTTCTACCCATGGAGGGGTAGACCCTCCCCAACCATCAGCAAGTATAAGCTCCTGGTATCTCAAAGAACTCACTGAGGGGAGAGGACCTGTATGTAAAGGCCAGCCAACGCTGGTTTCAAAGTATCTTCTCCAAAAAAGCTCTGGCACTTACCTTCCCATATTTGCTGAAAAGATTCTTCAAATCTGTAGCTCTGGTTGTAGAAGAGAGTCCACTAACCCAGAAATTTCTACCACAACTGCTGCGACCTATTTCAAAAGAAAGTTCTAGTAAAAACCCAAATACCCACAAGATCTTGAGTCTTAGAGACAACCTTTCCAAACCAGACATGGTTTGCACTTTTCCTGAGGCAGTAGCAGCACTAAAAGTCACACAGGGCCGTGGGCCTGACCACTATCCTCACCAAGACCCTCTAGTGCAACACCAGGCCCAGCAGCACTGCCACAGGGCCCATCGCAATACTGAGTGGGGCTGTCGGGACCACCTGAGGTTTCCTAAGAAAGTTAGCAATTGGGGGCCGGGCGTGGTGGCTCACGCCTGTAATCCCAGCACTTTGGGAGGCCAAGGTGGCGGAATCACGAGGTCAAGAGTTTGAGACCAGCCTGGCCAAAATGGGGAACCCCCGTGTCTACTAAAAGTACAAAAAATTATCTGGGTGTGGTGGCAAGCGCCAATAATTCCAGCTACTCGGGAGGCTGAGGCGGGATAATCTCTTGAACCCAGGAGTCAGAGGTTGCAGTGAGCCGAGATCACACCACTGCACTCCAGCCTGGGCAACAGAAGGAGACTCTGTCTCAACAACAACAACAACAAAAAGGTGAGCAATCGCTTAATTACAGGAGAAAGTGCAGTGTGCAGTGGCCATGTAGCAAAACAGCCAAAGTTGGTGTCAACAATGCACTGTTTCTCTTTCCACCTATAGCTTTGTATCTATCCCATGTTTTTACTCCTGTAGAACACTGATTAAGAAAGAATTTGGCAGGGTAAAATTATTTCTCAGTTAATGAATTTAATGAAGGTTACAGAAAGAATGTGCTCCCAACACAAGGATCTGCACCAAATCAGCCTAACTCTTAGGACCTGGTATGCTTCCTACAACCCAGAACCTGTAGAGGTAACAGCAGAGAAGGAGAAAAGACTGCACAAAAGTCTCAGGAATCTCCCAGGTAAGGAGCATAGTGCGTGATGAACCAGAATCAAATACCCGCCACTGCCCAGGCCATACATGCTCCAAGAGACAGGTGTCGCTAAGGTGACCTACCCTTTTCCTCTTTGGAAAGCCTTTTTGTATCCGAGTCATCTTCGGGAGAACTAGAGACAAAGGACAATGTCACTCCGCAAGGAAGAAGCATGGAGGAAACAAACTCAAAACCATAAAATTCGTGCTGAGGTTGCATACCTACCCGAAATTTAGCTCTGAAAAAATGATACCCCGACAAACTGGTATTGCAAATCTGACCTAACCATAAGATTTCAGACCCACAGGAGTTAATTAATTCTGCTGGACTAAAGGTAATTAGGAAGAATTAAAGAACACAACCATGATAGGTTGAGAAAAGAAAAAAGATTATGTAATCAGTGTAAAATACACAAAGAGAAACAAAACATTCTTTAGAAGCAAAACTACAATTTCG
>NC_045454.1:47030750-47068405 GCF_002776525.5 Piliocolobus tephrosceles
CTGCGACCGCCTCTAGGTAAGCCTCTACGCTACACGGAAGAGAAAAGCATCCCAGAGATTTAACCCCCAAAACCTTCTGGCTGATTCTTGACAGTCTTCATTCTGTCGTCCTTTAGATATGACTCTTCCAAATTTAGCTTCCAAAGTCCAAGTTGCTTAACTGAATGTATCACCATTCACTGAACAGCTCAATTTCCAAATTTCTTTGAATTTCTTTTAACAGAACAGTCCAACATGAAAACCAGAATCTCTTCCATCCGTGCTCTGAGATATTTGCAGTCCAGAAAGTGAACAGTGTTTGGAATTCTCATGAAGACACTCTTTCCTCTTCTGGAATCCAGTTATGTCTCAAATTTGTTTTAAAATGTATCTCCCTACCACTGCCTGAGCTGCCTCAATTAAAAACCACAAAATTAAGCTACTGCCCAATATCACAAGATCTGTTTTGTGGGTGCAGAGGTATTAGCTCTCAAGAGAGGCATCCGGAACTCTATGTATGCTTCAATGCTGCTGACATTCAAAAAGGAATGAGATACTTTCATCTCACCTATACATTTTGTAAAATGAGAAGTGAGCCACTTTCACAGATCTGGTGATATGGCTGGGTTTCCAATCTCTATGATCCTGGTAGGTTTTGGATTGTAAACCTTTAGAACAATGTATACTATAGGAAGGCAACTTTTTAAAAATCAAAGAATTCAAATTAGAGAAGGTGGAAAACTAGAATGGTTCCAAACCCCCGCTGCTAAGTTTTTCATTTAACAGTACCTGGCTCCAGGGATGGCTCTTCAATTTCCTGCAAGAAAAAACATAAATAAGACTGTGCCAGATGAATGACACCTACAGTTTATTCAAATGAAAACCCAGAATAACTACAGAGGGAATTAAAAAATACACGAAAGGAAACTCACAAATGCAAGAGGTGGAGAACCTGCTTGTTCTAGGAATGGCTCCACTTCACTCTGCCCACCCTCCATGCATTCTCCAGGGGCCTGGGACTGGTCTCACTTCGTGGTGAGGCACTCATCACAAGTGTGCCTGACTCTCTAGATTGAACTCTCAAATTCAAGGAGAGTAGTGTTTTCATTTTTCTACTGTTAGCATGTAGAGGAATGCATGGCACATTAACAGTCACTTTTTCACTCAATGAATCTATGGTAACTTTCTGATATTCAAAAGACTGAGAGAATATGGGCCCAGGTGGTATGACTCCTGCTCTTACTTGGCATGGTGGTGCCAGCGTGAACACCTCTGTAAATACCCTTCCTCCTTCATCTCCTCTTCCAATCAATGTCCCCACCAGGCCAGCTCTAGAAGTCATTCAGACTCTTCCCAGGAAGCCCTGCCCACTCAGGCTGGTGCTATCCTTGCCTATTGTGGCATCTGGCTGTACTACCCCCATTCCATCTCTCTGCATCTTGTGTCCACAGTAAGCACATGTCCCTCTGTGGCCTTCAGCCTTCAGCCAATGAATCGCTATGCCACCTCCCTCCCTGACAGGTCCAGTCCTCCCCTGCCCCATCCAGCCAAGTCATCCACATCCCTCAGTATCCAGCTCAGTGGCATCTCCTTTCAGGAAGGCTTTCCCTATTTCCCTCTAACCCAACTCCAGCTATGCCCACTAAGCAAAGGAGTTTTTCCCACATGATGTGATCCCCCAGCCTTTATGTTTCCTGTGCACACAAGGTACACTCCTCTGGAATTCCAGTTAACACTGATGAGCACTGATTAGGTTCCAGGCACAAATATAAGCACCTTATATACACACAGACTCGTCATCGGTCACAGGAGGTCGCTCCTAATGGCAGCACCCTTCTTTTTACAGAGTAACAGACTGTGACCAGACAGACTGACTAACTTGCCCAAGGACACACAGCAGGTGGGAAGCAGAGACAGACTCTGAGCAAAGGCCATATAAGTGTGAGTCTGCACTATTAACCATCAGGCCAGGCCCTACGAGCATGGGGAGCATCCTTCCTTCTCATTCATCTGCGTAATGCTGGTAGTTAATGCCACACCTGACACATCACAGAGGCTTCACATATACCAAATAAATAGGTGTGACGGAATTAGAACTTCCCCTGGGAACTGCCCTGCCATTCCAGGATGCTCTATGAAACTGTACACTTTCCTCATGGTTTCACGTATTTTTAATCAGTTTTTTTCCCCATGTACCCTACCCCATGCTGGGAATTCAGACCATACAACTGAAGCAAATGATCAATGTTGGCAGAATAATTCTTTCTCATTTTCTCTAAAGAGAAGCAAATATATTCCCATTTGTTTAGGAGAGTTGTAGATTTCCCATTTTAACATGGGAGACTGTGACCAAGAAAGACCCACGGTAAAAAGTGACAAGATCTGGCTCCTCCTCTCCTTTCTGAGTCAGGAATGGCTGTGTCAATTCGCAGGTGGAGAGACAGCAGCTCTAAAAGCGAACTGGGTTTCACCACATTTTCTTGAGATTTGCGCCCTCCTCAAGGCTGGAGCTCTGGCTTTCCAATATCTCCCTTGCCCTTGCTTGGCAGAAGCAAATGGAGATCTTTTCCAAAAGGTGATTTCTAATTACAATAGCATAGATGACATTTAAAAAGAAGCGGGGGTGGGGAGGCCAGGCAAAAGCTGGCTCAATCTTCATTTCTCCACAAAAAGTTCTCCTAAGAATTAGCTACCTAAGTAAGTGTGTTCTAACAACTTATATCTATGTAGGCTGGGGAAAAAAAGAAACTCAAGACCCACAAATATAAAAATCATACTTAGAAATTCTCAACTCAAATGTTCTCATCTAAGATTTAATATTTACATAGATGCTATTGAAACAGGTAGGATGGGCCGGGCGCGGTGGCTCAAGCCTGTAATCCCAGCACTTTGGGAGGCCGAGACGGGCGGATCATGAGGTCAGGAGATCGAGACCATCCTGGCTAACACGGTGAAACCCCGTCTCTACTAAAAATACAAAAAAAAAAACACTAGCCGGGCGAGGTGGCGGGCGCCTGTAGTCCCAGCTACTCCGGAGGCTGAGGCTGGAGAATGGCGTGAACCCGGGAGGCGGAGCTTGCAGTGAGCTGAGATCCGGCCACTGCACTCCAGCCCAGGAGACACAGCAAGACTCTGTCTCAAAAAAAAAAAAAAAAAAAAAAAAAAAAAAAAAAAAAGAAACAGGTAGGATGATACAGTCATTAAAATAAATCTGGGCAATTTCAGAAAAAAAAACTTCCCAAAGACAAGACCAGAACCCCTGAGACCCCACCTTCCCCAGCATGGCTCTGTCAACCCTCAATCCCCATCTGGGCCCTATTCATCTTTCCCAGGCAGCCATTCCCTCTTGCTGTCTCATCAAATTGTCTTTCTGCAGAGTAGATGAGACAGGCTGCCTTTCCCCTCCAGCAATGAAATTAACAAGAATGCCACAAAACATATCTTTTATCACTGCTGGTAAGCCACAGCGCTTGGAGGCCACTCATCGAAGCCGAGTTAAGTCCCTGGCAATGTGTACGTTATATTTGGAGAAAAGCAGAAAGCAAACACCCGCTAACAATCCTGACAAAGGAAACAACCTTTGTGGTGATGATTAGCAGGAATTGGCATATGGTGTCTGAAATGGTTTCCAGAAATTGTGGTCTGACCTTTCATTCTAAAATTACTGAGACATACAACAGTTTACCTGTAATATAGTGAAGTCAGATGATGAAGTATCTAAATTGTTTATGGTTTCTTTGTCCTCTATCTGTAAAATAAATGGAGAAAACACAGTTCATCACACCAGCAATAACGTAACATAATGGTACATCTGTACAATGAAAAGTGAACAGCTATGAAAATAATTTACAACAAAATTTTAAACCCAGGGCAGAAATCAAAACACCATTATAGTATAATTGCAGCTAAACTGAAAGAAACGTTGTATGTAAATGTTCACCTGCACACAGACTATGAAATCTACTAATACTAACGGTATCTGTGTAGGTTTTAAAGAGGAAAACCAAAGAAAAAAGTCTAAATCAAGCAGAAAAGAGATGAAAATGAGTGCATACTCTCTCTAAGTGGATCTGAGCACAGAGTGAGGGCTGTTCTTCCAGGAGCAATGACTAGAGTCCTGCTGAAGTGGAGCCTTCAGCCACCGCTGATCCCCCAACCTGGATGCTGATGATGCGGGCCCTGCTGCCCCTGGGGTAGGTACCTCCCTCAATGTAACAGTATCTCCCAGCATGAGGGTGGGGATAGGAGCTCAGGACTGGCAATCTCCTATGCCCTACTTGCAGGGGAAGAACAGCTTTTACTCTAAGAAGTAGGCTCTGCCCAATAAGGCAAAGGATTCCCCAAAGAAAGAAAGCGGGTTCAGGTAATTTGTGACTGAAACCAATTTTGGCCATCTGCTCTAAAGCCGTGAAGTTTGAGATATACTTAGGGGGAGACTTTTTCAGATATTTTATAATCAGCATGTATTTTTATCACTTTTACTTCACTAGGAAAGACATACACATGATCAAAAGACTCAAAAGGTATAAAAGCCCATTCACTGAAAACCACTCTCCACTACTCCTTTCTTCCTGCCATGCAGCTGTCATCACATATGCTACACATGTGTTTAAGCGCCAAAGACCATCTCCCCTCTGACATCTGCACGAGGGCCAGCACATCATTCAGAACCCTCCCCAAGCGTCACTTCTCTTTTGGAGATCTTTGAGTTCACACAGATGTGCTTAGTTCATTTTGATGGTTACACAGCAGTAAGAACTCCATTTGTGGTGGTACATTTCATAATTAACTATACGGTGCTTTTTAGACGCTAGGCATTGCACTAGGCCAGGGAAACAGTTTGTTGGAGCTGCATAGTAAATTCTTCAGGAATTACAGAACAGATGAGTCAGGACTCTCTGACACTAAAGCACAAAAGCAGCCATAGACAACAGTATCAATAGGTGTGGCTGTGTTCTCAGAAAACTTCATTTACACAATGAGACCCTGTCTTGAAAAAAAGCAAAACAAAGCAAAAACAAAACCCAAAACAAAAACAAAACAAAACAAAAAAACCCCAAGTGACAGCCAACTTGACGACCTCTGCTTTAAGTGTATGCTAAACATCCATCCATTGAATCTTCCGAAAACCTCTTGCAAGGGAGGAGCAGGGGTTAAGGAGTTTGTCCAGGGAAACACGGAAATTGATCCATCTCCAAAAATCTACCTCATCTGAACTGTTTTTTTTTTTTTAAACAGTCTCACTCTGCCACCCAGGCTGGAATACAGTGGCATAATCCTGGCTCACTTCAACCTCCGCCTCCCTGGTTCAAATGATTCTCCTGCCTCAGCCTCCTGAGTAGCTGGGATTACAGGCGTGAGCCACCGTGCCCAGCCAAGCCACGGCACCTCGCCTCAACTCTTAAAACTATACTGCTTCCAGGCATTTAGGATGTTTCCAGCTTTTATTACAGAATGTATTATTTTCTACTTAGGAGGGAAAAAAACAGCCTTAAGATGCAGCCATTTAGGAAGGGTAAGTAACTCCTGCTGCTGTGCAAGTGTTTCTGCTACTCCTTTTTAGAAGCTGGTGAATGGGACTCACCAAAAATTGCACACCCTATTTGTATCAGAATAACTCTCAGCCACTTCTGAGACTCAAATCCTCCATTTAAATATGACAATCTGCTACCTCTAAAGATACTCAGAATCAGTTCCAAGAGGAAATGCAAAAGCATTCTGAGGAAATGCAGAAGTGGATTGACTGGCATACAACAAGGCTTCTGTCCCCCAAGACTGCTTGAGAAGTGCTCACTGTGGAAGACCTGAGGACCAGGACAGGAACAGGGCCCCCCACCAGTCAACACAGAAAGGGCCCCACAGAGACGCTCCACAGCTTCTCATATGCATCATCTTTTCTGTCTGACAAATATTAATCATCAGGTAAATGAAATTAGTATCAAATAATGGCACCAAGACAATGTCGTATGTGAGTTAAGTACATGGTGTCTGGAATTAGCCTGATCTTAGTTCTTAATTCTGTTACGAGCTGTGTGTCATCTGGAGATTTTTTAGTCCTTGCCTTCCCAATTTTCTCAACTGAAAATGGGGACAACAGTAACTCATGTTGCTATTAGAAGAATTAAAGGGTACAAGCTGGGCTTGGTGGCTCACACCTATAATCTCAGCACTTTGGGAGTCTGAGGCAGGCGGATCACCTGAAGTCAGAGTTCAAGACCAGCCTGGCCAACATGGTGAAAACAGTCTCTACTAAAAACACAAGAAAATTAGTCGGGCTTGGTGGTGGGCACCTATAATCCCAGCTACTCACTCGGGAGGTGAATCACTTGAACCCAGGGAGCGGAAGTTGCAGTGGGCGGAGATCGCGCCACTGTACTCCAGCCTGGGCAACAAGAGCAAAACTGTCAAAAAAAAAAAAAAAAAAAAAAAGGAGAAAAAGAGAGAGAGAGAAAGAGAGAAAGAAAGAGCATAATGCCAATGCCTGGCAGGTAGTATTCAGGAAATACTACCCACTATAATCTTACTATCCATCTGATATGTTTTTAACAAGAAAAAAGCTTAGGTTTAAAAACAATATCAAGGTTAGTATCAGAGGTTAACTCTTAAGATAGGTATCAATTGGGTTGTTGTTGTTCTTCTTCTTCTTCTTTTTTTTTTTGAGACGGAGTCTCGCTCTGTCGCCCAGGCTGGAGTGCAGTGGCCGGATCTCGGCTCACTGCAAGCTCTGCCTCCCGGGTTTATGCCATTCTCCTGCCTCAGCCTCCCGAGTAGCTAGGACTACAGGCGCCTGCCACCACGCCCGGCTAGTTTTTTGTATTTTTTTTTAGTAGAGACGGGGTTTCACCGTGTTAGCCAGGATGGTCTCGATCTCCTGACCTCGTGATCTGCCCGTCTCGGCCTCCCAAAGTGCTGGGATTACAGGCTTGAGCCACGGCGCCCGGCCTCTTTTTTTTTTTTTTAAAGCAAGAAATAGGCTTCTGTCAGACTCTGCCACCCAGGCTGGAGTTCAACTGCACAATCATAGCTTAGTACAGCCTTGAACCCCTGGGCTGCTCCTTCTGCCTCAGTTTTCTGAGTCACTGGATTATAGGAGTGCATCAAGGCACCCAGCTCAACAACTGCTTCTTAACAGGAAAACACCAACTTCTAACCTCTTCCTATTTCAGTGTTTTCAAGGTACTTAGGCCATAACACCACAGATCAAGTCCTGCAACAGGAAGAGTATGAATGGTTGTCTTCAACGTCTCATACTATATGCCGCAAATGGATGGCAAGTACGTGTGTATGTTATAAGACATCACTTTTCAACAAAACAAATTGGTTCAGAATCATCTGAACCAACTGTCCCTTATTCTACTGAACTGGCATTATAGAACAACTTACTTCCCAATATGAAATGGATCATCTCTTTTTAATTGTGGAACTGATACATTCAGGGCACATTCTAGAGACACTGCCGGTTACCTACAGCATGTTCCTGAAGCTGCTCCGGAAGCTCTTTCATTTCCCCCTCGACTAGCTCTCTACTATCCGACAGGGACTCCTGGAGGTTATCAGCATCATCGTCTTCGACACAATCTGCAACGCTTCCATTATCAATTTCTGCTTCATCCAATACACTGATATCCATGATGTCGATGTCCTGCAAGTTCTCCAGACTGGTCTCAACATCCTCCTGTGACACAACCAGACCGAACCATCATGTGACTGCCACTGGTCCATCTACCACGCTACTCACTTGCAAGGGTGCACATACCTGTCCATCCCCAGAGTTTTCCTCCAGCCCGTTATCTTCCACACCCTCTTCTTCTGGTTTGCGCCCTGAAGACAGAATCATTTACAGCATGAGATCAAATGATACACACTTTACAGAAGCAACAATGCCCTGAGCACTGCACGAGTGGTCACTTTATAAACATCTGAGACACCTCGCTACTTAGGGACACTTCCTAATCCAGGAATGAGGCCATTCTGGACAGGACAGCCCTGCCCCACGCCCAAGCAGAAGAGGTTCTGTTCTTGTCTGAGCTGTGGAAGTGTAGAAAACAGGTTCCTAATAAGGTTGAACAGGATCAGACCTGTCCTCAGCTCTGCCCTTCTTCCCATCTCAAGTGTCCCTGTTTGAGGGAAAAAGCATTTGTTGCAAGCGTGCTGCCTTTTAGTTAAGGAACATGTTTTCCCACAGAAACTGCGCACGCCCGAGTATGCACATTTTTAATGCTTAAAAAGAAAAAAGAAGGGCCAGGTGTGATGGCTCACGCCTGTAATCCCAGCACTTTGGGAAGCCATGGCGGGCAGATCACCTGAGGTCAGGAGTTCGAGACAAGTCTGGAAAACATGGTGAAACCCCACCTCTACGAAAAATACAAAAAATTAGCTGGACGTGGTGGCAAGCGCCTGTAATCTCAGCTACTTATGAGGTGGAGGTTGCAGTGGGCCGAGACTGTGTCATCGCACTCCAGCCTGGACAACAAGAGCGAAACTCCGTCTCAAAAAAAAAAAAAAAAAATAGAGAAAAACAAAAAACCCACATACTATCAAGATACTCCAGAGGGGCTGGGAGCAGCAGCTCATGTCTGTAATTCCAGCACTTTGGGAGGCTGAGATAGGTGGATCACTTGAGGTCAGGAGTTTGAGACCAGCCTGGCCAACATGACGAAACCCCATCTCAACTAAAAATACAAAAAACTAGCTGGTTGTGGTGGCGGATGCCAGTAATCACAGCTAGCTGGGAGGCGGTGGCAGGAGAATCACTTGAACTCTGGAGGTTTAGGTTGCAGTGAGCTGAGATCACGCCACTGCACTCCAGCCTGGGTGACAGAGCAAGACTCTGTCTTAAACAAAACAAAACAAAAACAAACAAAAAAACTGCAGAGGAAGCTTTTTTTAACTTATACATTTCCATCAACAGTGAATTAAAAAGTGCCCATCTCCTGCGCCTGTAGTCCCAGCTACTCGGGAGGCTGAGGCAGGAGAATTGCTTGAACCCTGGAGGTGGAGACTGCGGTAAGCCCAGATCACGCCATTGCACTCCAGCCTGGGCAACAGGGCGAGACTCTGTCTCAAAAGAGAAAAAAAAAAAAAAGAAATGCCAATCTTTCTTGAATCTGTTAAAAATCTGCTGTTTTTCTTCATCTTTGCCAATATGCTAGGTAAGAAAAGGAATACTGTTTTAACATAAATTTATCTCCTGACTACTCAGATTGCTTTGAGTCATTTGCTTTTTGTTGTTGATCACCTGTACTTTTCTAAACATTTCTGATTTACACCCCTCACCCCACCATTTAAAAACTTCAGCTCTGGCAGGGCGCGGTGACTCACGCCTGTAATCCCAGAACTTTGGGAGGCCAAGGTGGCAGATCACAAGGTCAGGAATTCAAGACCAGTCTGACCAACATGGTGAAACCCTGTCTTTACAAAAAAATACAAAAATTAGCCACGCCTGGTGGTGCACGCCTGTAATCCCAGCCGCTCGGGAGGCTAAGGCAATTTCTTGAACCAGGAGGTGGAGGTTGCAGTGAGCTGAGATCACACCAATGCACTCCAGCAGGAATAACAGAGCAAGGCTCCCTCTTAAAAAAAACTTCGGCTCTATCCCCCATCATTTGAAGTTTATATATCATGTGTACAAAACATATTTTCCCAGTTCTTTACCAGTCTTTTAATTTTGTTTACAGGTTTTGAGTACACTTCACTGTTTTTTGTTTTTTTGGGGGGGATGGAGTCTAGCTCTGTCATCCAGGCTGGAGTGCAGTGGTGCGATTTCAGCTCACTGCAACCTCTGCCTCCTGGATTCGAGGAATTCTCCTGCCTCAGCCTCCTGAGTAGCTGGGATTACAGGCACCTGCCACCACACCCAGTTAATTTTTGTATTTTTAGTAGAGAAGGGGTTTCACCATGTTGGCCAGGCTGGTCTCAAACTCCTGACCTCAGGTGATCCACCCGCCTCAGTCTCCCAAAGTGCTGGGATTACCCTCGTGAGCCACTGCACACAGCCCATTTCACTCTTAAGGGCCAAAGTTTTAAAAATGTAAATAGTTTGCCTGGGCGCGGTGGCTCACGCCTGTAATCCCAGCATTTTGGGAGGCTGAGGCGGGTGGATCACGAGGGCAGGAGATAGAGACCATCCTGGCTAACATGGTGAAACCCCGTCTCTACTAAAATTCCACAAAAAAAAAAAAAAAAAAAAAAAGCCAGACGTGGTGGTGGGCACCTGTAGTCCTACTCAGGAGGTTGAGGCAGAAGAATGGTGCGAACCTGGGAGGCGGAGCTTGCAGTGAGCCGAGATTGCACCACTGCACTCCAGCCTGGGCGACAGAGCAAGACTCCGTCTAAAATGGGGGAAAAAATGGTTTATATCTTCATGCTTGGATGTCCTCTTCCACACTGAAGGCTAAATAATATACCTGTATTTAGTTCTTTTGAGGTTTTAAACATTTATTCTCTCAGTTTCATGTTGAGTGAGACTATTCTCCCAATAGTTGTCCCATTTGGAAACTGATTTCCCAGCACCACTGACTAAATAGTACTTGACCCCGACCAATTTGAAATGTTGGCTTCCTCAGTATCATATTTGTATTTATCTCTGGGATTACTTGTTTCCATTCTCTTCCACTGATGTTATTCTTGTTCTAGTTTTAGATATGTGGCATTACCATGTTTTTCTAAATAGAAGATACTTGCCGGGCGTGGTGGCTTATGCCTATAATCTCACCACTCTGGGACGCTGAGGTGGGTGAATCACCTGAGGTCAAGAGAAGAGTTTGAGACCATCCTGGCCAACATGGCAAAACCCCATCTCTACTAAAAATACAAAAAAATTAGCCAGGCGTGGTGGCAGATGCCTGTAATCCCAGCTTGAGCTGAGGCAGAATCGCTTGAACCTGGGAGGTGGAGATTGCAATGAGGTGAGAATACACTATTGCACTCCAGCCTGGGCGACACAGCAAGACAGACTGTCTTTAAAAAAAAAGGAAAAAAGAAAAAAGAAAAAGAAAACACTAAGATTAACTATAAGAAAAAGAAACTAAAGACGATTGGAAGGTATGGCTTAACTCTAGGTTTTTCTTCAAGAGTTTAGTAATTTTAGCCTGGGTGTGGTGGCTCACACCTATAATCTCAGCACTTTCGGAGGTCGAGGTGGGTGGGTCACCTGAGGTTAGGAGTTTGAGACCAGCCTGGCCAACATGGTGAAATCCCATCTCTACTAAAAATACAAAATTTAGAAGAACATGGCGGCAGGTGCCTGTAATCCCAGCTACTCGGAGGGTTGAGGCAGGAGAATCACTTGAACCCAGGAGGCGGAGGTTGCAGTGAGATGAGATTGTACCACTGCATTCCGGTGTGGGTGACAGAGAGAGACTCCATCTCAAAATAAATAAAAAGAGTTTAGTAATTTAAAAAAACATGAAAAACATCAAGAGGCTGCATATCTTCTTAGGTTCCTATTTCTCCTGTCAGCCAACAATGCTAAAAACAGGGAAGTCATTTCCCACAACTGCCCTTGTGCAACCTCCTAATTTTTCTTACTAATCGATGATTTATAACATTTGCAACAGTTCACAAGGGCAGGCATGCTGGCACCTTCATCCAAACAGCAGTATTAATATGGTCATTTGCTTTTTCATACAAATGATAAAATGAGTAGAGAACAGAAAAATGTAAACGATGATACTAGAAATAACAGAACTAAAGCAAAAATGGAAGTCCTTAGGCATGGCAAAAATGAAATTTCTGGTGTCAAGAATAGGCGAGCTCAAATTAAACTCTATCTTCCATGTGAAGAATAAAATCACATAGATAAAATCCATGAAATAGGCTCTGGAAGACCACATCTCAAAGGCAAGGCATAACGTAGCATCGTTTCGTGTTTTAGAGCTACTGCCAGCATAGCTTCCTAGCATCCTTATGGAAGGCAGTGCTCAGCTTTTTGAAGAACGTGGGAGAAAAGTCGATCAGCCACACAGCCCTGGGAAAACTACTTCCTGCCAGGCCTCCTTCCCAACGTGAAGAATAGTCTCTTTTCGTTTTATTTTCTTTTTTCTTGTTTTTTTGAGACAGGGTCTGACTCCGTCACCAAGGCTGGAGTGCAGTGGTATGTCTTGGTTCACTGCAGCCGCTGCCTGGCTACTTGGGAGACTGAGACAGGAAAATCATTTGAACCCAGGAGGTGGAGGTTGCAGTGAGCTGAGATTGTGCCACTGCACTCCAGCCTGGGTGACAGAGTCAGACCTTGTCTCAAAGAAAAAAAAAAAGTGAACAAGACAATAATTTGTCTATACTAGAAACTATTCTTGTAACTGGATAAATATGTAACATACTGGGGGGAGAAAAATAGAAAAGTCAAAGACAAAAATTCCAAACCTAATTATTTGTATTGTAATTGAGGCTTAAAATATTCTAATTCCATTCATATTTTTAGAATTACCTTATTTACAAAGATAGGGGACTATCAAACTAATAACAGAATTCAATACATGATGTTTTGGTCAGCTGGCTGGGAAATCCATCCCCATTTTATACCATTATTTCTTTGGCAAAACATGCCTCAAGGTATAAAAAACAGTTGGAACTCAACCCAGTGGTCTCTGTAAACATGCTGGGAACAGATACCAGAGCACTACCACAGAATGATTATATTTGATAAAGTTGATACAATTCTATGATACATACATTGGTTTCTGTCCAACTCTATTCCAGATACTAGGAAAAATCTACGTAACTTATCAGAAACTTGCTGCCCTTCATACAGTGTTTCTCTCTTCCTCAGGAGGGGTACTAGATTTTCATCAAACAGAATCAGGGTTTTCTACTTCTATGACCACTTTTCTCCCAAGCAGTATGTACAGGTACACTGCAGCCAAATCCTTCTTAGGAGAAGACTCCCCCAAGGTAAAAAGTGACTGGAAACGTCTAGAGAACATGCAATTTTCAAAATGTTTAATCTTCAATGTATAAAGCACATCCCTGACTGGAATGTTTATTAATCATCACTACTTGAGGAAAGACACTATTCTCCAGAGAAGAAAAACAACATGTCTAAAAAAGTGAATGCAAATAGGAAAAGTATAACTCTCTAGCAAAAACTAAAGAGCCATTGAGCCCCTCGAATCCTTCTACCTCAGCTCTTCACCGTAGTTTGTAGTCTCAGCTATAGGCATGACCATCGTCGCCTCTATCGCCTGCTTGTAGCTCCCTGCCTGGGATTCCATCTCTTCCCTTCTGTTAAGCTTCTGCCTCAGAGACTGTCTTACCTCACCGCTGACTCTGCTGCCCTGGACTTCTGCAGAGACGCTCCCATAGTACCCAGGGCCACATGTGGGTGGTTCATTACTTTTTGATTTGATTACACAAACACACTTCCCTAATTATGCAAATATACCCATTAAACTTTACTGCAGTAACAGAAGATTCATCCTCCTAAGTACAGGAAGTATAAAGCTATTCATACCTTCCCTTTTCCCCACTTTCCTCGTTAAGAGGTTACCAATGTTCCCAGGTTGGTGGTGCTTCAGGACATCATCTTGAGTCTACATACATTATAAAATACACATGGAAATAAGCTTGTGATGAGATGAAATCTTATTGTTAGTGAGCAATGACAGAAAGTTACAGAAACTACTAACAGGCCATGGACATTTTTATGTACTGCATATTGATCCACCTCCATCTTTGACTCGATGCTATGGCAGTTCCCCATGTTAGCTGCCTTCTCAAAAAGGCTGTAGCAATTTATTGTCTCCAACACCTACACCTTCCCCAATACCCTTGCCAATGTGGGAGAATAGGAACTGTGTAAAAGAAAATTTTTTGAGACGGAGTTTTCGCTCTTGTTGCCCAGGCTGGAGTGCAGTGGTGTAATCTTGGCTCACCGGAACCTCCGCCTCCCGGGTTCAAGCGATTCTCCTGCCTCAGCCTCCCAAGTAGCTGGGAGTACAGGCACGTGCCACCACGCCCGGCTAATTTTATATTTTTTTTGTAGAGACAAGGTTTCTCCATGTTGGCCAGGTTGGTCTCACTTTACCTCAAGTGACACGCCCACCTCAGCCTCCCAAAGTGCTGGGATTACAGGTGTGAACCACCGCACCTGGCGGAACTGTGTACATTTTTACCAGTTTGATAGGCAAAAATCTTATGTCATTTCAAAATTTGCTTTTCTCCAATTACCAGCAATGGAATCTTTCGGTCTCTAGGCAACGTCTGCTTTTTCATTTACCTGTGAATTGCTTGTTTATAGTCTCTGCTCCTTGTTGACTGGGTTGCCTGTTTTCCTTACTGATTTTTCAGAATATTCAATGCTTTCTGGATTATTAGTCTCTTCTTTATTCTGTGCTATAATATTTTTTTCCCAGACTGTTGCATACCTTATGGATATCTTTTCTTAACAAAGGCTTAAAACTTTTATGTAGCGAAATTTCTCTTTCTTTGTTATTTCTCAGTTTTATTCTTACTTCAGGTCTTCCTTATTACTATATTATAAAAAGTACTAAACTACCTGGAATTTCTATTTTACACAAGAAGAGATAAGATTAGAGCTTTCCGCCACCACCAAATGAACAAACCCTCAAACTTTCTATTGTTCGCAATATCCTATCATCAGAATTAGAGGAAATCCCTGTATTTTCCCCCCAGAATTTTAGTTTTTCTTGTGCATTTTCTTTTTAGACTATTACAGAACACATTATAAAATTTCCTTTTAGGTTACTCTGGAGAAAATTGACAATTTTCTGATAAAAAGTCATCATATCTAGGAAAATTTTCTCAAATTAGTCATTTCGCAGGACTTGAAAAATTCCTGTTAGTTGTATTCACTATTTAAGAATGTTATGTACATTTCAATGTCAATCTGGCAACATGCTTAATTCTTTGATTCACTGATGATATGACTGTCACCTCAAAAATCCTAGAGAATCAAATGATCAATTGTAACCAGCTAGCAAGTTTGGCAAACTGTTAATGAGGGCTTTGTCACCTTTCTTAACTTGTCTTTGGCTTGCTTCGGATTGATTTAATGGTACTTAATTTCATGAGGTACAGTCAGCCTGGTAGATCTCACAAACCAAGCACTGGCCCAGGAGCTGACATCCTAGCAGCAAAAGTACATCCAAGTTCCAAGACCCTGATTTCTAATAGCACTCCTCAAAAGGGCCCAGGGCACTTGGAAGAAATGGCTGATCCCGGGGATAGGGCAGGAAAAGCATAAGATGAGACTCAAGTACCCTCCCATTCCAGAAGGTAAAAAACTGTCCAAAGAATGACATGGACATGTGGAAATGACAGGGAAGCCTGCTGGACAGGGCTTCCAACGGAATGTTTTGCACATTGTAGTAAATAAACATAAACGCTTTCAACCTATGGAATAAAATAATCTAAGTTCACACAGATAAATGAGGGAGAAGGGCAAGCTATTCCTTATGGCAGTAAACCAAGTAATAAACAAACAATAACAAAATTTAAAAAATCACCATTTGGCAACCACCAGAATAAATGAATGGAGAGGAATTGGCAGTTGCTGAAACTAATGGAGGATGAGCAGGATATTTACACAGTCTCAAAGTATCTTCCCCACAAATGTAACTATGAAAAGGAAGACAGTAACTTTCCAGTGGAGAAACCTGGCCAGTAGCATTTAAAGTCAGTTAACATGGCCAGTAATGGCTCAAACTAATAGCATGTGCCTCTGGATAGCACACTCTGATGACAATATAGGCTGGGTGTGGTGGCTCATGTCTGTAATCCCAGCTCTTTGGTAGGCCAAGGTGGGAGGACCGCTTGAGCACAGAAATTCAGGGTTGCAGTGACCTACGACTGCACCACTGCACTCCAGCCTGGGCAACAGGGCAAGACCCGGTTTCAAAACAAAACAAAACAAAAAACAGGAATACAACATGTCTGGTGTATTTCTGACAAGCATATAACTTGATCCTTATTATGGGGCAGGGAGAACCCAAAACAATTCAAATAGAAAAACAAGCTACAAAATAAGTGTAAGTGTTCAAGATTAAAGAAAACTAAGGAAACATGATGACTCGACGCAAATGCATGACTCTGGACATTTTTTGTCTGAGTTACAGAGAACACTATCGGAACAAACTACTGAATCTAAATGAGGACTAAGATGAGATGGCAGTATTGCATCAATGCTAATTTCTTGATCTGGACATCTACAGTTAGGTAATATCCTTGGTTTTACCGCAGTATGTAGGGCGAAGGGGCATATGGGCCTTGCAACTTGCCAAGTGGCATGGTAAAAATATACATACAGGGAGAGAAAAGGATAAGGCAAATGTAGCCAGATGGCAACTTTTGGGGACTCTGGGTAAAGGGTTTACGGGAATTCCTTGCATTATTCTTGCAACTTAATTAAGTGTGAAATTGCCAGAATGAACAAAAACGAAACAAAACAAGCCAGCAGCACAGGACTGGGTAATACTTAACCAAGCAAACAGGCTAACTTTGCATCTCCAGTTACAAAACATTCTCAAACACCATAAAACATCCTATTAATTTGTACTTTGTGATAATGTCACTACAAATAAATTCAGTTTCCTGGTAATTATTTTATTTTTTCGAGACAGGGTCTTGTCCTGTTACCAAGGTTGGAGAGCAATCACAGCCCAATCATGGTTCACTGCAACCTCAAATTCCTGGACTCAAGCGATCCTCCAACCTCAGTCTCATGAGTAGCTGGGACTACAGGGGCACGCCATCACACCTGACTAATTTTTCTAATTTTTTGGAGAGATGGGGTCTCATTATGTCACCCAGGCTGCTCTCCAACTCGTGGGCTTAAGTGATCCTTCCGCCTCGGCGTCCCAAACTGTCGGGCTTACAGACGAGAGCCATCTCGCACAGCCCCTAATAATTATTTCAAGAGTCTGCTAAACACATCAGTTGTAGAGGAGTACTGAGATTACTTGAGATATGCTTTCTGTAATTTTAAAGCATTTTGAATTCATACATTACAGCGGTCACTCTATTTTCAGTTAAAATCTTGATAAAACCCACCGATAGGTTTATCGTAGTTGAAAATAATTAGGCAAACTTATAGACCTGCCCTATTAGATATCAAAATGTACTGTAAATTTCTAGAATAAAACTGATTACAAGCAGCAAAACAAAATCAATGAGAGACAAAAGAGCTAGTATTGCATGGCTCCATTTTACATGAAGTTCTAGAACGGATAAAACTAATAGTGAAAGTAATCATAACAGCGACTTTTATTTTTGCAGGGGTGGGGAGGGGAGATGCAATGGGAGGAGCAGAAATTACCTTTCTGATGACAAATGTTTCTTTTCTTTTTTTTTGATACAGAGTCTTGCACTGTTGCCCAGGCTGGAGTAAACTGGCAAGATCTCCACTCACTGCAACCTCGGCCTCCCAGGCTCAAGTGATTCTCCTGCCTCAGTCTCCCAGTAACTGGGATTACTGGGATTACCGCCACCATGCCCAGCTAATTTTTGGATTTTTAGTAGAGAGAGGGTTTCACCATGTTGGCCAGGCTGGTCTTGAACTCCTGACCTCAGGTGATCTGCCCACCTCAGCCTCCCAAAGTGCTGGGATTACAGGTGTAAGCCACTGCACCCAGGCTAAATGTTTCATATTTTGATCCCTACTACCTCACACCACATGCAAAATACATTCTAAATGAATTAAACCTCCAAATGTAAAATGTAAAAATAAAACCATAAATCTTATTCTCTCTCTATATAACATAGTGTAATATATACATATATTTTAGACGGAGTTTCACTCGTTGCCCAGGCTGGAGTGCAACAGCGTGATCGCGACTCACTGCAACCTCCGCCTCCTGGATTCAAGCGATTGTCCTGCCTCAGCCTCCCAAGTAGCTAGGATTACAGGCACTGGCCACCACACCCAGACAATTTTTTAATTTTTAGTAGAGATGGGGTTTCACCACGTTAACCAGGCTGGTGTAGAACTCCTGACCTCAGGTGACCCACCCGCCTTGGCCTTCCAAAGTGCTGGGATGACAGGCATGAGCCGCCGCACCTGGCCTTAGAGTCCTATTTTTTATAATTTAAAAGCAAAGAAGTCCTTTTAAAGCACAACATAAAATCTAGAAGCCTAGTGATCAAAATACCACAAATCGAATCAAATGACAGATTAAAACAATAGGAACATTTTATATAGAGTCCTTTTAACTCAATAAGACAAACAACCCAGCACAGAAATCGGCAAAGGGCATGAAAAGGCCATTCAGACAACACAAATGTCCAATTATCAGAAGCAATATAATCTGTGAAGAAATGCAAATGAAAGTCTCACCTGCAGAAAAATGCAGATAAATACAATGAAATAGTCTTCTTCTATTTAACAGGCAAACAAGGTAAGTTTGATGTTGAGTTGAGTGAAATAGGCACTCTCACCCACTGTTGGGAGGGTACAACCTGTTGGGACAGCTTTTTGTTTTTGGTTTTTCTTTTTTTTGAGACAGCCTCACTCTGTTGCCCAGGCTGGAGCACAGTGGCACTATCTCGGCTCAATGCAACCTCAGCCTCCCAGGTTCAAGCTATCCTCTTGCCTTAGCCACCTGAGTAGCTGGGATTATAGGCGCCCACCACCACATCTGGCAAATTTCTGTATTTTTAGTAGAGACGGGGTTTCACCATGTTGGCCAGGCTGATCTTTTGATCTGCCCACCTCAGCCTCCCAAAGTGCTGGGATTACAGGCGTGAGCCACTGAGCTTGGCTGGGACAGCTATTTGTAAACTAGCTATGTGAAAATAAAAGGCCATATCCTTGGACTCTAGAATTTTCCTTTCACTGAGTTATCAAAAATTATATTACTTTGACCACACAAAGGTATTTATCTCTGGTTTGTGCAAACACTGAACTTTGGAAGTACCGAGTGCTAACTGGAAACAAAGATTTCCAAACGTCTAGTAACAAAAAGACTGATGGGCTAAATTGTGGTATATTTACTCATACAGAAGATTATTAGCCTGTTACAAAACAATGAAATTTTGTACAGCAAGATCAGGGGTTTTTCAATGAGAAAAATACATGCATACAGGTGTGTGTATATACCCGTATCTTTACTTTTTTCCTTTCTCACTCTGTGCCCAAGCTGGAGTGTAGAAGCACACTCACAACTCACTGCAGCCTTGACCTCTTGGGCTTAAGCAATCCTCCCACCTTGGCCTCCCTAGCAGCTAGGACTACAGGTGTGTGCCACCATGCCCGGCTCACTGACTTTCAATTTTTTGTTTTTCTAGACACAGGGTCTTGCTCTGTAACCCAGACCTAAGTTTACTTTTAAACATTATACATACACACAAAATCTAGAGAAGTTTGCCTAACTTTTAGTAGTGGGCTGTTCCCTGACTGTGAAGAAACTTCTGCTTTTTACTCCCATGCATGTATTTTAAAACTTGCCAGGCACAGTGGCTCACAACTGAAATCTAAACGCTTTAGGGGACTGAGGTGAAAGCACTGCTTGAGCCCAGGAGTTAAAGGCTGCAGTGAACCATGACTGCGCCACTACACTTCATCTGAGGGACAGAGTGAGAACCCATCTCAAAAACAAAACAAAAAGAGCAACAAAAGCCTGTAGTACAAGTACTTGCGTTTATCAGAAGAAAAAGGAAAACAAAAGAGATCCACAGGCTCTATTTTTTCCTATTATGATTTCTTTCCCCATTGATTTTCCAGTACTCTTTCCCTTGGCAGAAGGTTAGTTGAGTAAAGGCAAAAACATGCAATATATCATGAACCACCAAAGTGACTTCGTTCTGCTGTTCTCCCAGCGCTTACCCCAAACACTGTGGCTGACACTGGGGCCCGCCTCTCAGATATTTAAACCCAATACTTCACCACCAAGTATTAGTTATGATCCCATTTAGTTTTGGGCCCCAAGAACCAGGCCTTCAATTACAGGTTGGGCATCCCTATCTGAAGCTCTGAAATCTTCCGAGCACTGACTTATCACCACAAATAGCAAATTCCACACCTGATGTGCGGTGGGTTGCAGTCAAAACGTTAGCGAAAGCTTTGTTTCATGCACAAAATTATAAAAAATATGGTATAAAATTATCTTCCAGTATAGAAGAAACAAATTTCTTGTTTAGATTTGGGTCCCAATCCCAAGATTATCTCATTATGCGTATGAAAATACTGCACAAAATCCAAAAAACGAAACCCTTCTGGTCACAAGCATTTCAGATAGGGAAAATTCTACGTGAACCAAGAGAACATTCGGTCCACAAGCCCAGCTTCAGCTGATTCTTTCTTTTGTAGGGATGGAGTCCTGCCGTCGCCCAGGCTGGCGTGCAGTGGCATGATCTGGGCTCACTGCAACCTCCGCCTCCCGGGTTCAAGCAATTCTCCTGCCTCAGCCTCCCGAGTAACTGGGATTACAGGTGCCCGCCACCATGCCCGGCTAATTTTTATATTTTTAGTAGAGATGAGGTTTCATCATGTTGGCCAGGCTGGTCTCCAATTCCTGATCTCAGGTGATCAGCCCGCCTCAGCCTCCCAAAGTGCTGGGATTACAGGTGTGAGCCATGGCGCCCTGCCTTGGCTGATTCTTAAGCCATTAATTGAGTGTTACCAAGTTAAACCATTGAAGGGGAAAGAAACATAAACAAGATACAGCCCTAGTCCTCAACAATGTGGTCTTGACAGAAGGCAAGATGACATAAATATTAAACCAAGGTATAAGGAACTATGCCACGGGAAGAGAGAGGATCCAAGGAGACAAGTTGCTATTGGTGGGATGGATCAGTTGTCTTTTGAGGAACTAGGTCTCTAAGGCAGACAGATGGGGAAGGGTGGGCAGAGCAACATCACAGAGAACCAGGAGAGTAAATCATTTGTTTGGGGCCTGTCGAAAGCACAGGGTGTGGGGGATGGGCGAGAGAGATCTGGGTAAGGCGGTGAGAGTCATGTCATGTGGAATCTGACTTTTACTGTATAAGCAGTTTTTAAAAGAAATGTTAAAGTGACAGTTGTGTTTTGGCCAAGTGATATTTAAAAGGGATGTTATTTTCTACAAGTCCAAGCAATAGGAGGCTCAGGCAGTCCTACTTTGTGGACTCCAGGTTGGAGTTCAGTGGTGCCATGATAGCTCAGTGCAGCCTTGAACTCCTGGGTTCAAATGATCCTCCCGCCTCAGCCTCCCAAGTAGCTGGGAAAACAGGTGTGCCTCGATGCCTAGTTACTTTTTTTTGGTGGTGGATAGAGGCAGGCCAGGCTGGTCTCAAACTCCTAGATTGAAACTATTCTCCTGCCTTGGGTTCCCAAAGTGTTGGGATTACAGATGTGAGCCACTGTGCCCAGCACTTTTTTTTTTTTAAAGAGACTGGGTCTTGCTCTGTCACCCAGGCTGGAGTGCAGTGGCACAATCATAGGTCGCTGTAGGCTTGAGCTCCTGGGCTCAAGTGATCCCCCTCCTGAAACTCCCAAGTAGCTGGGACCACAGGTGCATGCCATCATGCCTGATTAATTTATTTTGGTGGAGATGGGGGTCTCCCTGTGTTGCCCAAGTTGATCTCAACCTCCTGGGGTCAAGTAATCCTCCCGGCTCAGCCTCCCAAGCAGCTGGGACCACAGATGCATGCCACCACACCTGGCCTTTAAAAGTTTTTTTTGTAGAGCTGGGTTTTGCTATGTTGCCCAGGCTGGTCTTGAACTCCCAGGCTCATGTGATCCTCCTACCACAGCCCCGAGTCGCCTGGGATTACAGGCACACGCCACTGTGACTGACTCCTGAAAGACTCCTTACTTAAAGACTGCTGACAATCTACAGCGGAAAATGTATAAGGGGCAAATATTCCTTCCATCCTGTTGGAATTCCCAGATACCAAGGAAACAAAACACAGTAGAGATCTTTAAAGAAAATGCAGAGCTTCGCTGAAGGCTCCCAGGTCAGAGCGGTTCACAAGGTCAACACACAGACAAGTAAACGAGGCACATTAGCAATGAATTTATTTTGAAAAAAGCACGTAACACGAAGCTGGCTTATGAAATCCTCCATACCTTTGCTGGACCTCTTTGATGTTTTCTTGTTTCCTTCGGAGGTAATTTCAATTTCGTCAGGATTACCACCTTCATCTTCGATTGCCTAAAAAGAAGGGAAAAGTAAAGTTGATCCAAAAAGCCAGCACACACACTGCTTTCAGAGAGCCTTCAGGTGACAAGGAAACTGTATTTTTAAGATCAAAAAGCTGCTGCCGCCCTCACCGCCCAGGGCCTGTGGCCCATCCACTCATCTGTTATCTTGCGCTACACTGGAGACCGACTGACGCCACCAGTTCTTAGCTGGGTGGTCCCAGGCGGGTTTACTTAGGTGCTCAGTTTTTGCTTCTTCCTCCGGAACATGCGGCTAATAATAATATAGTACTTACCCTGGAAGGCTGTTGTGAGGATTCTATTAGCCATGAAAAGGAAGCACTCAACAAACAGTAGGCTTATCTGGTTCATCTTCTTCCTAAGCCCAGAAGAACTCAAAAAGGGAAAGGCACACTCTCCAATTTCTTCTGACTTTACTCACAAAATACTCTTTAACCCTCCAGGGACTCCCTCCACACCGTGCCTGTACTCAGTACTGTGTGGATGGAATACTAACGCTCACTGGTTGGGATCCTACTGTGTGTTACACACGAGACCAGTCACGACATGCATGACCTCATCCGATCCCCGTCATGTACATTCACGACTGACTCCCATACCTCATTCTCAACCACTACGTGATTGCGCCTCATCAGATATTAACAATTTCTTGGCACGCCCAGCCTCCCACCCCAGGACTCTGTCATTCACTTCAACAATGCCCATCCTCAGCACAGTGCCTGGCATCAACTAAGCCATCAGTACAGAACACGTCAATCATGATGATATCCCTAGAAACTTAGCTTCAGGTTAAGTTTTACTGATAACTTTTCTTTACTCTCCTGTCCCATGAGCACAAGTTTTGTTCACATCATTTCATGTACTGTTTTATTTGCAGAGGTTTGGAACCCTCGAAGTTTCCCAGGTGGGTAAGTCTGAATTGAGATAGGGCCTGGGGGTTCCACAACTCATCTTTACCAGCAGCAACAAAAATCTCTCCTCTCAGAAGCCAGAAAAGGGACTGAAGTTCTTTCCTGGGATCAAGGAAAAGTACAATCACCAAGTCCCTCATCCTTTTCCCGGGGACAGGCAATTCTGAAACACCACCAGGAAAAGAGAAGCAATGCCCTAGGCAGGTGTTTCGTTTCCCCCTTTTGCTCTTTTGCCCTTCCTGGAAAAAATAAACCAAGAAAGGGACAACAACAGGATGACAGAAACGGGAAGAGAATGAGATCAGAAAACTCCAGACTGGCTTGGGTGAGTAGCAGACAGGGATATGGGCTGGTGGTATTCGTGTTTTGGGACCACATCTTGAAGAAAACGAAAAGGAGGAGAAGGAAGAAGGAACAAATCTGTGCTCTCAGAGATGACAGTGAGTGATGGGAAGTCTCAGTCACCAGCTTGACAGGAAGGTTCAGTGCCATCACAGCAGCTTTTCAGGCTTATGGACCGTCCGGGGAGAAAAAAAGGATAAAGCCTCTTAATTTGGCTTAGCTGATGGGAGACCCTGGTGGCGGGGCACCACACCTGACCAGCCGCCAATCTCCACTGTCTGCGTTTTCTCTGGGTAAATATGTAGATCAATGACCTTCCTGCCTTGTCTGAGTAAAGAGAGAATCCATAGTGAAAAGAAACACAAGTTTGAGCTTTTAAAAGGCCCATGTGACTCTGGCCAAGACAACCATCCACTCGAGCTCAGGGTTTCTCATCAGGAAAAAAAAAAAAAAAAATCTCTACTTCTCATCACCAATTAATAATAAAGCCCTGCGATCTCCGTCGTTCCGGAGCCAGGATGGTGGAATGTCGTCACCAGCCCCACCGCCTGCAGGGCCTGGGAGGGTGGGCGGCCAGGCGGAGCGACTACAGGGGAGAGGTCCCAGGGTAGCCAGGTGGAAGAAATGCAGAGAAAGAAACCGACAGGAATAAGGAAACCGCAGGCGGCTAACCTTTACTTGACTCTGCTTTTCCAAGGGATCCCTTTGAAGCCCCCAAGGTAGGCGTTAGAGCCCCCGATCTGCAAATGAGGACTCGTGGTGGCACAGAGAGGAGAAGGGAATCGTGATGGCAACCACACACCCAAGTGTTTACATGCGCCAGGCAGCACGCCAAGCCCGCTCCACGCAACCTTATTTAATCCCCAAACCAAAGTCCTATTGCTTTTTTCCTTCTTACAGAGAGGGGGAAAAAAAAAAAAAGGACTCAGAAGGGGTTCAAGGTCTTCTATGCCCAAGATCAGGCCACGGAGAGCTGGCAGGGTTCCCGAGTCCAGAGACACTGATGGACCAGGGGAAGCCCAGGCTCTGCCCGCCTCCCGGGCACTTCTGAGGCTGGTTTTAAAGTCCACCCCGGGTCTCCCCTCATTTCACATTTCGGGTCGCTATCGTCAATCCCACTCTTCCTTCCTGCCCTGTTACTTCACCGGGCGAGTACTGGCAGACCGGGAAAACGGGGTTGCGGTCGTTTTCTCAATTTTTCCCTTTGAGTATGTCCTACGGGTGTCTCCTTTGAAAATCTGCCCCGATTCAGGCTGTTCGGTCCCCCGTGGGTCACAAAATCTCTTCCGTGGGGAAACCAAGCAGCAGGCCCAGGAATCCCACGGCCTGGGTTCAAATCCCAACGCCGCCCGTCCTCGGCCGGGTGACCTTGGCCGAGTCCCTTCCCCTCGCCTAGGAAGTGAGGGTTTCAGGGTCTCCCCTCCAGGTACGGAGGTGGGGACGAGACGAGGGGAGAACCCTCCCCTCGGGGGACGATGTCACCCGTCACCGCTTCTCCTGCACGCGCGCCGTTTTTCTGGTTCTCCCGGCCCCAATGCGGCGTTACTATTTGAATCCAGGCCCAGCCGGCCACGGAACTCTCGCCAGGGCCTGGGAAGAGCCGGGGAACGCGAGAACACCAGGTCCGGGGAGGCCGCGAACGGGGCCGGGGGCGGACGCCAGGGCCCGCGAGCCACCGTCGCGGCCAAGAGGATTCCAGACCCACCCTGTGCACCCCCTCGGGGCCCCAAATCCACCTTCTTCAGCCGCTCCATCAAAACGCTCTTGTTGCCGCTCGAGTCCACATTCCGTTTCCTCAGCTCCGCCCGCAGATCGATCACTCGCAGGTCGCTGAGGCGCCGCGTTCCGGTCTCTGACGAGGCGGAGCTCAGAGCCGCCGCGCCCGCCGCTCCAGAATCTCCTAGGCCTGACAGAGTCTCCGCCATTCCAGGGACCCTGGCTCCGCCGCCCACTTTCCACAGAACCGGCCCGGTTTTATCAGGCTCCTAGCACAAAATGGCGCCGCCTGCGAGGGAGCCGCTCCAGTCGCCCCGGCGCGCCTCGCTTCTGCGCAGGCGCACCAAGCGCAGGCTTGACCATCCCGGTTGCAACTGCACATGCGCAGTGAGAACAACGCGGGGATGTGCGCAGTCGCGTTGCATCTCGCCAGCCTCCCGCCGGGAACTGCCGGGACGCATGCGAGCTGCAGATTCGGCGCCTGCGCGTGGTGACGGTGAACGCGCGGTTGGTCGACGCGCGAGCGTCCTTGCTGCTAAGTACGCTCGTGAGGCGCTGCGCGTGCGCGTGCGCGGCCGCAAAGCGGGGCGGGAGGAAACGAGTGCGTTTTCCTCTTAGGCGGCGCCATTTTGTGTTCAGAGCCGCTCCAGCTGCCGGCGGTGTGCGGCTGAGTCGGTGGCGAAGACGGGAACGCGACGATGGCGGAGACTCTGCCCGGGTCGGGCGACTCGGGCCTTGGCACGGCTGCTCTCGGCCCGGGCGTTGCGGAGACTGGGACGAGGCGACTCAGCGAGCTGCGGGTGATCGATCTGCGGGCGGAGCTGAAGAAGCGGAACCTAGACACGGGCGGCAACAAGAGCGTCCTGATGGAGCGGCTCAAGAAGGTGAGGCGGAGCGGGGCTCGGGGGTGGCGCAGGAGGCTCGGGCACGCCCCCGCCAGCGCCTGTCACCGCGGCTCCCGGACCCGGGGCGCCCCGGGCCCGACCCGCGTCTTGGCCGACGCCGACTCGAGGTGTCGGGCACACAGGGGGCCGGCTGTGTGACCTTGGCCCGTTACCGCCCCTCTCTGTGCCTTCCTTCCTATTGTGCTTCTACCTTTTCTCTTTAAGCACGCTCAGCGTCCGGTCTTCTCGGCTACCAGGGTGGCCCCGGGACCCCTCCTGGGGCTCCCTTTCGAGCCTTGGCTCTGTGACCTTGGGCAGGTGCCTTTCTCTCTGTGCCTCAGTTTCCTCCTCCGGAGAATGGGTGTCTGGCGGACTCCCGAGCTTTTACAGGAAAGGGGGCGGTGCTTGTTCTTGCCCCAGGGCCTTGGCATTTACGAAGCTGTCCACCCGTGTCCCCCAGATCTCGTGGCCGGCCCCTTGTCATTTCGGGTGTGCCTGAGACATCACCTTCCCGAGCGCCCTCCCTAATGCGCCGCCCCACCTCCTTGCCGGCTCATTCTGCGTTTATGTCGCACCTCTCTGAATGCAGGGGCTAAATGCAAAATATTAAGGGGTTGGGGATTGTCTGTCTCCGCAACTGGAACAAACTCCTTCAGCATAGGGAGGGAGGGAGCTTGTGGGTGCCTAGTCCTGGACCTGGCAGGTGGCAGGCACTGAGGGACCTGTTGAATCTCCCCAGGATGGCTGCTGTTCCTCCCCACCAGCGGTGGCCAGCCCTTCACCGAGTCCGGGCCAAGTGCAAGCCTCTCTGTTCTGATTTGTCCCATCATATAACTTTAAAGTCGAAGGTTGGGCAGCGTCGAGTTGAGTTGCCGTTTTGGAACTGGTCCTTGACCCCAGTTCTGGAGCTCCTGCTCACAGCCTCCCTCTCCTTTGTCATTTGGACCCAGAGAGACCCAAGCTGTGCGGGATTCCTCCTCCGCCTTTTGGGCTTGCGGCCCAGATAGCTGACCCGGAGTTGCTCTCTACAAGGACGCGTTTGCCTTTGTTTCATGGGAGGTTGTTACTTGTAAGGAACAGTGTGTGCCCTGCGGCTCTTAATCATGTTGTAAAACTCATCTGTCCCTAATAGGCGGTTAAAGAAGAGGGGCAAGATCCTGATGAAATTGGCATCGAGTTAGAAGCCAGCAGCAAGAAGTCAGCCAAGAGATGTGTTAAAGGTATTTACTTGTACTTGGGGCTTGAGTGTTTAGTGAATTTAGAGAAATGGTGTGTAGTGCTCTTCCCGCCCTCTAGGCTGGGAGAACTTCTGTGGTCCTCGGTGTCTCCCACTAAGAGTTAGCTTTGCTCATCACCACCTAACAAGTAGCTGTGTCAAGGGCACAGGGAGGAGGAAAGAGAAAAACGGGTGCCAAGTGCAATTACAATATATGAAAAACGTTGCAGCTTCTGCCATTGGGATTAAAAGTCAACTAGAGGAAGACAAGCTCTTAAAGCTACTTCTATGGGTCCGAGGAAACAAATGTACCTACTAGGCTTCCTTCCTGGTTCAAAAAAGAGGTCTTAATGCAAGGAAAAGGACACCAACCCGAGACTGAAAAGAACTCAGCTTTGCTAGGGTCCAGAATAGATTGTTGGGGTGTTTGCACTCAGCCTATTTTTTTTTTAGTATTACGGTTTTTGAATGTGAAGATTTAATTCACAAGACCGTTAAATTTATCAGGTTGGCCGGGCGCGGTGGCTCAAGCCTGTAATCCCAGCACTTTGGGAGGCCGAGACGGGCGGATCACGAGGTCAGGAGATTGAGACCATCCTGGCTAACACGGTGAAACCCCGTCTCTACTAAAAATACAAAAAAAAAAAAAAACTAGCCGGGTGAGGTGGCGGGCGCCTGTAGTCCCAGCTACTCCGGAGGCTGAGGCAGGAGAATGGCGTGGACCCGGGAGGCGGAGCTTGCAGTGAGCTGAGATCCGGCCACTGCACTCCAGCCTGGGCGACAGAACAAGACTCCGTCTCAAAAAAAAAAAAAAAAAAAAAATTTATCAGGTTAAGGTGTGCAATTCAGTGCTTCCTAGTGCATACATACACAAGGCTCTGCGACCACCGCCACCGTATCCTTCTGGATTTTCACCGCCCCAAAAGGAAACCCGGTCCTCATTAGAAGTTAGTTGCCTTACTTTTCTTCCTCCAGCCCCTGACAACTACTAATCCATGTTCTGTCCGCATAGATTTGCCTATTGTGGATATTTCATGTAGATGGAATTGTACAACATACGGCCATTTGTATCAGTTTTCACTTAACATAATGCTTAAAGTTCATCTGTGTTGCAACATGTATTGATACTTCATTCCTGTTTATGGCTGATAACAGTTATTTTTGGAAGCATTGAATTCCATAAAACTTTGAAGCTTTGAATATCCCAATTGGTATTGTCCTCATTGTTAGGTTTTATGGTGATAAGGATAATATAATTTATCCTTATTATATTATTATATTATAATAATGTTATAATAATATAATTTAGGTTTTCTGTGCAGGGGGCCTGTTTTCTTGGAAAAGTGCTAAATTCAGGCAGTGGAGGATCGGTGCTTAGACAATAGAAATTATGCATTTTTAACAATTTCATTGTTTTTTTAACAACTTTTTCTTAATGTGTTTCATAGCACATTAACTGTTTAAAACGTGTGCATGTGGTTTGAAAGGTTAAATCTTTTAGTTAGGTTGCATAAGAGCTTGAAGTTAAAGTTTACTTTTGAAACCTGGATGTGTTTTTACTGTTCTTGGGACTGTCTGTATTTCAGCTAGAAGGCCTGACTGCCTGTGCAGATTCAGAATGTGAGAGACTGGTCTACAGCAGGAAATACAGTTTATCTCTTTTGCTTAGGTGTTAACTTATGCATGATCTGAATTTTTTTTTTTTAATGGTTGGGAAAACTGCTTAACAATAAAGTTTAAAAGTTTTTTTATGTAGGTGCTTATTTTAAACCTGTGAAGTTCAAGACTTACTCAAACTATCCTTGGTTTTTAGTGGGAATTTAACAGGGAATTTTTTTTTTTTTTTGCAATGGAGTTTCGCTCTTGTTGCCCAGGCTGGAGTGCAGTGGTGCCGTCTGGATTCACTGCAACCTCCGCCTCCCGGTTCAAGCGATTCTCCTGCCTCAGGCTCCCCAGTAGCTGGGATTACAGGCACCCGCTACCACGCCTGGCTAATTTTTTGTATTTTTAGTAGAAACGTGGTTTCACCATGTTGGCCAGGCTGGTCTCGAACTCCTGACCTCAGGTGATCTTCCCGCCTGGGCCTCCCAAAGTGCTTGGATTACAGGCATGAGCCACCGCGCCTGGCCTAGCAGGGATCATTTCTAATGATCTTTGCATCATTAGAAAAACTAAACTTTAGCTGAGTGCTTTGAAGACCTGCCTGAATGTCTAGATTAAAGCCTAGGTCGATTCAAAACTACTTGGAGTTAGTGTTTTGACAGGAAAGCTTGGATGATAAAGTTTGTCTGTTGCTTTAAAAATGATACATGTAGCCTCAGCTCTAGTGAGGATTAGAAGGGCTTCTGATACCTTCCCATTCCTTTTTCAGAGAAGTAACCAAGTCCAGAGAGAGCCCAGGTCTTCATGTGGAGCTCAGCCCCTGCAGGCCTCATCTTCCATCCTGAGCTGCTGATGTTCTCTAGAGGTGTCAGGGCACCTGGCTAATGGATAAAGCGCAAGTGCCTTAGGACTTTGTGGTTGCAGTTAGAGCCTGTGATTACATACAGCTGTTAGATCAGGAGACACTCAATTACTTTTCTTTTCGAGCACTATGCAGCAGCGTTCAGTTGAGTCCAAAGTTGGACTGGACTCATTCTGGGAACTCACCAGTAACTGCTTTGTTGCAAGAATTGAAGCCGCCAAACTTGTTGAGGGAAAGTGTCCTCATTATAAATCAGAGTAAGAATCTTCACCAAAATTAGGAGTCCTAGGCAACATTGTAGGTGGGTTTGGAAAAAATAAAACTTGGATGAAAAATTTAAGTTTTAGATGCCATGTGGGATTAAAGTTGGATTTTCTTACATCTGTGTCCCTGACAGCGGCAGCTTTTCGTTGGCCAATGCCAGGTGCTGGGGATTGGGGCGTCGCCTGTCTACGCCACATTAGCTTTTCGGTGATGCTCTGTGGTCAGCATTTCTCCTATTTCCGTTCTATGTGGGCACTGCAGGCTACTATTTAGGGCCTAGAAATTGGGTGCAATTACCGAACACTTTTAGACAACGTATTTCAGAAGGATATGCTGTGTTTAGATGTCATAGGAAGTGGGACAGCTGAGTTTCAGAGTGCCAGCTTTGGAGCTCAACCAAATTCTCATGTGTCAAATGCAGATCATAAAACCTGCTAGCGTTGTTAGGCGTCTTAAATGATAGACTGGAAAAAGCTCACGTTGCGAGACATGCAATTAAACTGCATTTCTTGAGTGATTATTGATAACAGTGGTGAGTGAGACTCTTAAGGTGTAGACCCTGCAGGTTTTTTATGTTTAATTTTCTTTTTTGAACAATTTTTGGAAGTAATACTTTTAGATAATTTGGAAAATGTAAAAAGTATGCATGTGAAAATAAAATTCTCTCTAATCTTACCCCTGAGTATTTTAACTCTTGTTGGTGATTATCTCAGCCTTATCCACCTGGATTTTATAAACATATCCTCGCATATACGCTCGCATGGATGCAAATAGACACCGGCTTTTAAGAAACATGTATCTTTTTTTCTGTTTGATTTTTCTTTATGGGTGTGTGTGTGAGAGAGACACGGTCTTACTCTGTTGCCCAGAGTGGAGGGCAGTGGCATGATCGTGGCAGCCTCAAGCTCCCAGGCTCAGAGCACTCACCCACCTCACCCTTGCCAGTAGTTGGGAGTACAGGTGCATAACACCATGTCTGACTAATTTTTTTTTTTTTTTTTTGAGACGGAGTCTCGCTCTGTCACCCAGGCTGGAGTGCTGTGGCCGGATCTCAGCTCACTGCAAGCTCTGCCTCCCGGGTTTACACCATTCTCCTGCCTCAGCCTCCTGAGTAGCTGAGACTACAGGCGCCCGCCACCTCGCCCGGCTAGTTTTTTGTATTTTTTAGTAGAGACGGGGTTTCACCATGTTAGCCAGGATGGTCTCGATCTCCTGACCTCGTGATCCGCCCGTCTCGGCCTCCCAAAGTGCTGGGATTACAGGCTTGAGCCACCGCGCCCGGCCTAATTTTTGTATTTTTGATGGAGATGAGGTCTCACTGTGTTGCCCGAACTTGTCTCTTAATTCCTGGGCTCAAGTAATTCACCTGCATTAGCCTCCCAACATGCTGGGATTACAGGCGTGAACCACCGTGCCCACACTGTGGGCATTTTTTCTGTTTCTTTAAGTATTCTTTAAAAGCATACATTCTTTAAACATCGTGAGACATTGGATGGTGTCCCACAGGGTTTCTCAGTATTGTCACTGTTGACAATTTGGGCCGAATAATTCTCTGGTTGGGGAGTATCCTTTGCATTGTAGGGTCGTGACCAGTGTTACTAGCTGCTGATGCTAATGGCATTCTCCCAAGTCGTGACAACCAACAGTGTCTCCAGACATTGCCAGCCATTCCCCCCTGTTGTGAACCACATCTGAATGAAAATGTGCTGTAATTTGTTTCCCTTTTGGGTGTTTAACAGGTACAATAAGACAGATATCTATGTTTCAAACTCCTTGTCAGATATCCTAAGACTCAAATTCCTGTAATAAAGGGTATGCACATTAGTAAGGTTTTTGATACATATGGAGCCTCAAGTTTATTCTCAAGGTTTCCACTCTTGATCCCCTCCCGTCTCCTTTTGCAATACCTAGCAGAATTCTATCAAATAGTTATTTTGTGGTCACAAAACCCAGGATGATTCTCGACTTTATGGCAGCCTTTGCCTTTTGCCTTGGGGGGAAAAAAGTTTTTGAGCTGAAAAATGACAAAGACTTACTTGAAATGGGTGGAATATAGGGAGAGCCAGCAAATCACTAACTCAGTATGTTATTTTATGTTGCAGTTCATTGGTTACTAGATGGGTATTGTATTTTTTTTATGTTGGTTGAAAATGCTTGGTTTTATCCTTTGTTCATTTTTTTGTGATTGTTTTTCTTAGGTTTGGAGTGTTTTTGAAATATTTGGAAACTTTTAGATATTTTGTGGTAAATCAGACTACTCTGATAATCTAACAGGAATCCTAGATTTTCATCTCCCTATTGATGTATTACTTAGAACACCAATTGAGGCCGGGCACCGTGGCTCATGCCTGTAATCCCAGCACTTTGGGAGACCGAGGTGGGTGGATCACGAGGTCAGGAGTTCAAGACCAGCCTGGCCAATATGGTGAAACCCTGTCTCTACTAAAAATAGAAAAATTAACTGGGTGTGGTGGTACACGCCTGTAGTCCCAGCTGCTGGGGAGGCTGAGGCAGGAGAATCGCTTGAACCTGGGAGGCAGAGGTTGCAGTGAGCTGAGATCATGCCACTTGCACTCCAGCCTGGGCGACACAGTGAGACTCCATCTCAAAAAAAAAAAAAAAAAAAAAAAAAGAAAACAAATTGAGACAAAATTATGTGTGACAGGAGAGAAGAGACTTTTAGTTTCTCTTGTAATGTGTTCTAAGAATGAAATCTATTCTGCATAAACTAATTATGAGGTAGAACTTGAGTGTTATCTGATTGAACAATTATTCTGTAATTAGGACTGAAGATGGAGGAGGAAGGCACAGAAGATAACGGCCTGGAAGATGATTCCAGAGACGGGCAGGTAAGTGATGTCAGGGTAGAGACGACAAGCAGCAGCTCCCTGTCCTGGTCCAGGTGGTCGTTAACGACTCTTCTTCCTCTTTACAGGAGGACCTGGAAGCAAGTCTGGAGAACCTGCCGAGTATGGGCATGACGGACATGAGTGTGCTGGACGAAACTGAAGTGGAGAATAGCAGTGCTCCAGATTTTGGGGAGGATGGCGCGGACAGTCTTCTCGATTCCTTTTGTGATAGTAAAGAATACGTGGCCGCACAGCTGAGACAGCTCCCGGCTCAGCTCCCAGAGCATGCTGTAGGTAACTTGGAGACACAGCGGGTTGTGCCCGTAGCCCCGAGGCACCTGACGCGTGCGTGCTGCTCATGTGAGGGAGAACACAGCTAAACCGCCGTGAACACGTAGTTCACTGTCTAAACCCTGCTGTTAAACCATGTCCATTTAAACGCTGTGTAGGCCAGGGATTAACTCACAGATAGCTTTTCTGTAGTACTGGGGAGTGTTTTTATAATTGGCTGGGAGACACTTTGAAAGCATGCGGTAAGTCATAAAATAGAAAGCTCTGACATGAAAGATTTTCGTTTTCTGAGATGGGGTCTCACTGTTACCCAGGCTGGTCTTGAACTCTTGGGCTCCAGTGATCCTCCTGACTAGCTGGGCTTATTGGCACAGGCTACAGTGCCCAGTAAGTTTTTTCCCTGTAAAAAATAGTTTTAAGAAACAAAGACGGTTTATTTAGAGACAGGGTCTTGCTCTCTTGTGCAGACTGGAGTGCAGTGTTATGATCATAACTCACTGCAGCCTCAGCCTCCCAGGTTCAAGCAATCCTGCAGAACTGAGACTACACTGAACCACCACGCCCAGCTAATTAAAAAAAAATTTTTTTTTAGAGATAGGATCTCATTAGGTTACCCAGGTTGATCTTAACCCCTGAGCTCAAGCAGTCCTTCCGCCTCAGCCTCCCAGAGTGCTGGCATTACAGGTGTAATGCTGCACCCAGCTCAAAAATGGTTTCTAATCTCATCATGGAGATATTCCTTTTAATGTTGTGTTTTTTTGGTTTTTGTTTGTTTGTTTTTGAGAGGAGTCTCACTGTGTCACCCAGGCTGGAGTGCAGTGGCAAGATCACGGCTCACTGCAACCTCCGCCTCCCAGGTTCAAGCAATTCTCCTGTCTCAGCCTCCTGAGTAGCTGGGACCACAGGCACACACCACCAGGCCCAGCTAATTTTTTTGTATTTTTAGTAGCGATGGGGTTTCACCTTGTTGGCCATGATGGTCTCCATCTCCTGACCTTGTAATCTGCCTGCCTTGGCCTCTGAAAGTGCTGGGATTACAGGCTTGAGCCACTGCGCCCAGCCACTGGGATAATTTTTTATATCTTTTGGTAGAGACAGGGTTTCATAATGTTGGCCAGGCTGGTCTCGAACTCCTGACCTCAAGTGATCCGCCTGCATTGGCCTCTCAAAGTGCTGGGATTATAGGTGTGAGTCACCACGCCCAGCCTGTTAATGTTTTAAGCAAGGTTAAGCAGTTACATTAAAAGATGTAAAGTACAGGCTGGGCACGGTGGCTCAAGCCTTTAATCCCAGCACTTTGGGAGGCCGAGACGGGCGGATCACTAGGTCAGGAGATCGAGACCATCCTGGCTAACACAGTGAAACCCCGTGTCTACTAAAAAATACAAAAAACTAGCCGGGCGAGGTGGCGGGCGCCTGTAATCCCAGCTACTCGGGAGGCTGAGGCAGGAGAATGGCGTAAACCCGGGAGGCGGAGCTTGCAGTGAGCTGAGATCCAGCCACGGCACTCCAGCCTGGGCGACTGAGCGAGACTCCGTCTCAAAAAAAAAAAAAAAAAAAAAAAGATGTAAAGTACAGTGAAGACAAGTACCAACCCTGCTCCCCAAAGGGACTGACTGTGAGCATCCTTGTATGTAAAGGAGGACCTTTGCTTAGGGCTTTCCCAGCTTTTCACTTCTAGTGTTTTGGCATAGAGCTCTCTGGTGGGGCTATTCAAATACCACAAGCCATCACTGTCTTCGAGCTGTTCTTCATTTTAATCCGAGGTCACGTGCCCAGTAGGTGGTTTTATTTCCTTAAGGCATTGCAGCTTTCAGCTTGGGGGTGGAAATGCCTCGTAGGACTGAACCTTAAACCTTATGGTCGAAAGTCATTGCCTCCAAATTTACCCTCCTTTGACCTAGGGCAGCACTGAGGAACTGATTAGCTGCCTTTCTCAGCCTGGTGCTGCTGTGTGTTTATTATTTTCAGAGTGTGTACTTCTCAGTTAATGGAGGCATCCAGGTCATGGGTTCAAGTCTAGAAAAGGAAAAAAGAAAATATTTGGGAGTGATCTTTTTGTAGTTCACTTAAAAAGAGCTTCAAGTTTAGTAAAACTTGGTGATAACAAGTTTTTCTTTTGTTTGGCATGTAGTAAAGAGAGAAAATGACCAAGTTAAACGTTTATTTTTAATAAAGTAGGCTAGGAGGGCCGGGTGTGGTGGCTCACGCCTGTAATCCCAGCACTCCGGTAGGCTGAGGCAGGCGAATCACCTGAGGTCAGGAGTTTAAGATCAGCTTGGACATGGTGAAACCCCCTTCTCTACTAAAAAATACAAAAAATTAGCCGGGCGTGGTGGTGCATGCCTGTAATCCCAGCTACTCGGGAGGCTGAGGCAGGAGAATCACTTGAACCCAAGAGGCGGAGGTTGCAGTGAGCCAATCACGCCATTGCTCCAGCCTGGGCAACAAGAGCGAAACTCCGTCTCAAACGAATGAATGAATAAAGTAGGCTAGGAGAAAGTGCCCTGTGATTGTTACCTTAAGAGTATTGCTACCAGGTGAAATTGGAGGAGCACAGTTTATCATTTTTGAGTTCTGCTTTAGAAATCCTGTGGTTGGAGGGGTATGTGTTAATCACCAGTACTTAGAAACTGCCTGGGAAATTGATTCGTTCATTCACCCAGTACAGACAGGGCAGCATACCCCCCTGCAGGCCACTGCCAGAGATGCTGGTGGAGCAGAGGCGTGGAGTGCGTGTTCTGGCGGAGAGGCAAGTGCGGAACTGAATGACCCAATGGTAGACTTTTAGATGGCAAAAGGTGCTGTAAGGGAAACAGACACACAGGTTGCCTAAGCGAGGTGTTGGCCTTGGTTTTCACAGCTCCAGCTTCCACAAAGTCATCTTCCATTTTGTTTTTCAGGTGGATGGGGAAGGATTCAAGAACACTTCGGAAACTTCATCGTTGAACTTCAAAGTAACTGCGGTAAGTTACCATCTGGTTCTGCATCACTGGCAATGTTAAACAAGTGGTTGATGTTCCACAGTGAAAGAGCAGTGTGTATGTGTAAGGAAATGATACTGTGCTGGATACTGGGGTTAAGAGGTTAGCAGAACAGAAATAGTTTCAGGGCTGGCCATCTAGCAGGGGCAGTGGGATCAAACCAAGTATGTAACCAGAAGGGAGAAAGAAGTGTGATGAGGGAGCAGTTGTGGTGATTGGACTTTAGAAGTGCCTGGAACTCTTCCCAGAGGAAGTTATGTCTGAATTGAGGTCTGACGGCGGATAGGTTGAAGAGGGAAAAAAGAATTTGGAGCAGAAACTGTGGGTGGTGGCTCTGATGCAGAAGAGAGAGGGGAGCACACAGGGTTGGGGAGAAGCTAGAGGTGTTGCAGAGCAGCTGGGCCCGCCTCGCTGAGTCTGGGCTACCAGAAGGATTGGACCTATTGTCCTAAGTGAGCCAGATGTTGGAAAAGGTTTTCAGCAGAGTAGAGAGATCATTTTGTTATAACAGGTTTCAGTTACAAATAAGTTTATGTTGGGAAAAGTATTTTTTTCCTAAATCCACTGTGACCTCTCCTCTGACAAAGGGGGTCTTTGCCAGCTGCAGCAGCCACTAGGTCAGCTTGGTCGTGGGGTGAGTGGCATGTCTGTGTGGGGTCCAGACTCGGGAGAATCAGACAGACTGTTATCACTAGGGACCTGCTGGTACCAGAGGAACTGGCAAAATGAACTGCTTTTCATCAAGTTATTGTAGGATGGAATACATTTTTTGGACAGGAGAAAGTTTTGTGGAAACAGGCATTTATTCACAGATGATTGAAAGCTGTATTTGTTGGTGAAATGTATCTGCCCCGTGTTTAAAGTGACTTGTGGATTTGCTTTTTCTTTTTTAAATAGGACTTTGAAGAATCTCTTTTGGAGCCAGGTACTGATAAGAGAAACACGACAGTTATGGTTTGAAAGTTTTCACGCTATTATTTTAAAGCTGTCTATGTTTTAAGTTGTGTTATGATCTTGTAAATTGCTCTAATGGTGGACAATCCAGATCATACAAGGATCAGAGATTGGAAACCCATTCGTATCACCAGATCTGTGGAAGAGCCATTCTGGCTTCTTGAGGTCAAATACATTTGGTGCAATGTAGTGATTATTTTCATTGCTAACCACGTAGAGTGGCATTTAATTCCCCCTGTCCCTATGATTCCTCCATGTGTTTCTACACATGAAACAGATCTTGTGATATTTTGCTGCAGTCGTTTTGATTAACGCAGTTAAGGCAGGAAAAAGCTGTTGTCAGGGCACTTACCACCTGAGAAGTGACTGGATTCCAGAAGAGGAAACAGAGTTTCTTCGTGAAAATTTTCAACATATTATTCCCCTTCCGGACTGCGTTTATCTCCCACCGTCAGAAGAGATTCTGATTTTCATATTGGATTGTTCTGTTAAAAGAAATTCAAAGAAATTTGGAAATTGAGCTGTCGTTGAATGGTGATTGCATTCGGTTCAGCACCTTGGACATTGGAAAATCAGTCAGAAGACCCAGACTTGAACAAAAACTCGAAGAAGACTGTTGAGAAGCAGCCGCGTGGTTGTAGGTTTTTAAATCTGTGGGGGCCTTTTCTCTTCCGTGTAGCGTAGAGGCTTACCTAGAGGCGGTCGCAG
>NC_045454.1:47068805-47070290 GCF_002776525.5 Piliocolobus tephrosceles
CGAAATTGTAGTTTTGCTTCTAAAGAATGTTTTGTTTCTCTTTGTGTGTTTTTAATGGGTGATTCAATTCCTTTTCTTTTTCTCAACCTATCATGGTTGTGTTCTTAAATTGTTAATTGTTATCTTCAGCTAAATCGAATTGACTTTTACAAATCTGACATTGTATTTTTGGGGTCAGATTTTCCAATATAAGCTTGCAGAGGTGTCTGTTAAAATTTTATTTCAGACTAATTTTCTGGTAGGTATTCAGTTTTAGCACATAATCATATTTTTAGTTTTGTTCTCTTTCGTTTTTTTCCTGTATGAGTAACATTAACTTTTGTCTCTAGCTCTTTTAAGGAAGAAAAAGATATAAAGCCAATCATTAAAGATGAAAAAGGTATGATTTAACTTATGTGGTAAGGAGCCATGCTTGGATCCCTTATTTTGGGAGGAGGGGTGTGTAGATATCCATACTTTGGATCCAGTAATTTGTTTTATTATGGGTTGCTGGAATCAACCACCTAATGGTTTCTTGAGAGATTAGTTTTAGAAGTTCGCAAGCATCTGCATTTTATATTTCTGTTGTGGTTGTCATTTATGGGATAGTGAAAAGCACATTACAAGAAAGGAATAATTCTGCTCATTGAAGACTGTTTCGAGGATTTTAGAGACTGCTGTCTTGGATGAGATCTGATCATCAAAAAACATTTCAGTGCATAACTGACATGGGCATGATTATTCCTTGAGTGAGGAAACTCAGTTTTTGCTGTCCAGATTTTCAGCCTTCTGTGTGTTGGCATGTGTGTGTGCATTAAATTCTTGAGTCAACAGTTGGGATTGGGCATAGTTAGGGCTTTTAAAGAAGGCTGTGATCTTAAGAATGGTTGTGCTGCTTGTTAGGCCTTGGGTTGATGCCTAAGAATCTCCCTCTCGTGCCAGGTCGAGTCGGCAGCAGTTCTGGTCGGAACCTGTGGGTCAGCGGGCTGTCCTCAACAACACGAGCCACGGATCTCAAGAACCTTTTCAGCAAGTATGGGAAGGTATGCCTTCCCTTGCCTCATACCATCCACTGTGATTATCAGGGTTAAAAAGGAAACTCTGCCGGGTGCGGTGGTTCACGTCTATAATCCCACTAGTTTGGGAGGCTGAGGCAGGAGGATCGCTTGAGCCCAGGAGTTCAAGACCAGCCAGGGCAACATAGCAAGAGCTTGTGTTTACTAAAAAACGACAACAATGGCCGGGCGCGGTGGCTCAAGCCTGTAATCCCAGCACTTTGGGAGGCCAAGACGGGTGGATCACGAGGTCAGGAGATCAAGATCATCCTGGCTAACATGGTGAAACCCCATCTCTACTAAAAAATACAAAAAACTAGCCGGGCGAGGTTGTGGGCGCCTGTAGTCCCAGCTACTCGGGAGGCTAAGGCAGGAGAATGGCGTAAACCCGGGAGGCGGAGCTTGCAGTGAGCTGAGATCCGGCCACTGCACTCCAGCCTGGGCGACAAAG
>NC_045454.1:47070390-47103837 GCF_002776525.5 Piliocolobus tephrosceles
ACCTGTAGTCCCAGCTACTCGGGAGGCTGAGGCAGGAGAATGGCGTCAACCCGGAAGGCGGAGGTTGCAGTGAGCTGAGATCCAGCCACGCACCCCAGCCAGCGCGACAGAATGAGACTCCATCTGAAAAAAAAAAAAAACGACAGCAACAAAGCTCGCCCAGTTTTGTGCAGTGCACCTTATTTCCTGACTCACAGTAACTAGGATGCCGAGCAGGGCAGGTGATTGGTCATATCACAGCAGTGCTCAGAACAGTGCTATAAACAGCTTCTATCTCAATGTTCTTGGGGTTCTTTCTAACTGGTCTCAAAGAGACTGATGGTCTTTTGTCCTAAGCAAAACTTAAAGCTGACATGATGAGTTTTTTCCCTTAAGAATAAGTTGGGAGGCTGAGACGGGCAGATCACCTAAGGTCAGGAGATCAAGACCAACCTGGCCAACATGGCTAACCCTCGTCTCTACTAAAAATACAAAAAATTAGCCAGCCGTGGTGGTGTGTGCTAGCTACTTGGGAAGCTGAGGCAGGAGAATCACTTGAACCCAGGAGGCAGAGGTTGCAGTGAGCCAAGATTGCGCCACTGCACTCCTACCTGGGTAACAGAGTGACACTGTCTCAAAAAAAAAAAAAAACAAAAAACCACGAATGACACGAATAATTGACTTTCATTTAATTTAGCATTTTAAGTATATAGTGTGACATGATCGTGGTTCAAAAATCACTAAGATGCTGCTTATGGGGGCAGGAGAAAAATAGTACAATTCAGCAGCTTTCCAAAGGAAGTTAAGGAGGACAATTTAAAATGATTCCACTGTTTGGAATTAATTAATGTAAGAGTCTTCTTTTTTTTTTTTTGAGACCGCGTCTCACTCTGTTGCCTAGGCTGAAGTGCAGTGGTGTGATCTTGGCTCACTGCGATCACCGCCTCCCAGGTTCAAGTGATTCTCGTGCCTCAGCTTCCTGAGTAGCTGGGATTACAGGCAGCCACCACCATGCCTGGCTAATTTTTGTATTTTCAGTAGAGATGAGGTTTCACCATGTTGGCCAGGCTGGTCTCCAACTCCTGACCTATGTGATCTGCCTGCTCGGCCTCCCAAAGTGCTGGGATTACAGACGTGAGCCACTGCACTTAGCCAAGAGTCTTGTGATAAGCAGTTGGCACTCCCCTGGTCTCTTGGGTGCCTCTAGGGAGTGGCTTCCAAAGGAGAAGGCTCAGACCATTTAGTGTCTGGACGGTGCCTTGATTCCAGGCAGAGTGGGGCCTGTCCGACACAGCCTTCTGGCTGCAGAAGCCGTTCCTTTGTCTAGGTCTGTGTCACCTATCAGGTGTTGGTTAATGTTTCATTGCTTAAGAAGCAGACAGGACCCAGAGAAAGCATTTAGTTCAGTTTTTCTCTTAACAGTCTGTGTGTTCAACAAGGGCTTAGGAAATTCTTACAACCATGAATAACCCGTTTCTTCAGTTACTTTTTTGACTTCACTCAGACACTGATGATTAAGCAGAAGTAAACATACATGGTCACTGTCATCACAGATTTTTTAGTCTGATGGGAAAAAGACCATTTAAGAAATAAACACTTATGTGTTGTGATGAGCATATTAAGGAAGGTTAGAGTACGCTATCAGTATGTTGGGGAGACCATGTTTAGATTTGGGAGACAGCTTCAGCAGACCTCACTGAAGAAGTGACATTCAGCCGAGGCGTGAATGATAGAGTTGGCCTTGCCTGTGGGTCTCGGGTCTGGACAAAAACAGGAGGACGTAGGAAGGCCAGAGGGGCAGGACACCACTCGGCTACTTGACCGAAGCATGCATAGGCTGCTGTGGCAAGCTCCAAGGCGGATGGCACCGCCCAGGGATGGAGATGTACAAGCTTAGTGTGGTGCCTGCTCTCATTTGGGTTTTGTCTGTCATCAGAAGAGATGTCCTTGTAAGAATGATTAATTTGATGGTAAAGTAGAATGACCTCATCATTGGCTTCAGCTGTGATATGGGACGTGGCGTCTGTGTTTCCGTCAGGAGAGTCTTCTGTCCCTTTGGCCCTGGACACGTTCAGGCAGAGTCTCGACTCCTCCATTTGTGTGGTCTAAACCACAGGACATCAGAGTCTGATGGGAACCTCGAGCGTGTGGGTTCCACCTTGTCATTTCATAGTTGGGGCCATGAGGTCCAGAGACGGGGAATGCCTTACTCAGGTTGACCCACTGAGTCAGAGATGGGTGAGAGACCAGGGCTCCTGTGTTCTGGGGAAACGTTTACTCTGTGCGCCAGTGCTGGTGGGGCTGGTGTTGAATCTGCTATCTTGCTGTCTGTTTTCTGTTCATGATGTTTGTTCATTTATCTCTTTTTCCCATTTATCTGCCGCCTTGTGGGTCGAGTCCTTTGATGACTGATGGCTTATTTACTCTCTTTGTCATTGTGGTTTACTGGCTGCTTGTAGGATTACAGTACACATCTTCCCTTACAGTCTGTCTGCAAGTGGTGCTCTGTTGGGTTCAGTGTAGTGCAAGAACCATCTGCGGGAATATACTTGCATTTCCCCTCCCGTCGATTTTCGTGATGTTTTTGTCATGCAGTTTACTTCTCTTGAAGAAGTCACCCAATGTTTTGTTGGCTTTGATTTGTTGTGGTTTGGCTTTTTTGCTTTGAACAGGTTTTTTTTTTTTTTTTTGAGACAGTCTTGCTCTGTCGCCCAGGCTGGAGTACTGGAGTACAGTGGCGCGATCTTGGCTTACTGCAACCTCTGCCTCCCGGGTTCACGCCCTTCCTCTGCCTCAACTTCCCAAGTAGCTGGGACTACAGGTGCCCGCCACCATGCCCGGCTAATTTTTTGTATTTTTAGTAGAGACGGGGTTTCACCGTGTTAGCCAAGATGGTCTTGATCTCCTGACCTCGTGATCCGCCTGTCTCGGCCTCCCAGAGTGCTGGGATTACAGGCGTGAGCCACCGCGCCCGGCCGAACACTTACCTTTTAGAGAGACCCAGAAATGACTGGAAAAAATCACGTTCACTTCGCCAGGTGCTCTTCCTTGCTTTTTGTTGTACATCCAGGTTCCCGTCGGAGATCATCTTCCCTCCTGAAGGAACTGAAAGTTTCTTGTGTGGGGTTGCTGGTGATGTGTTCTTGTTTCTTTTGCATGTCAGAAAAAGTCTTTACTTTGTCTTCATTTTGAAATAAATTTTCACTGGGTATAGAATTCTAGGTTAACTTAATCCTTGTTCCTTTAGTTTCCAATTTGTCTCTTTTCCTCTGGCTGCTTTTAAGTTTCTTCTGTTTTTTGTTTTGTTTTGTTTTCCCTTAGAGACAGGATCTCACTGTGTTGCTCAGGTTGGAGTACAGTGGTGCTCACTGCAGCCTCAACCTCCCGGGCTCAAGTGATCCTCTCACTTCAGCCTCCTGAGTAGCTGAGACCACAGGCACCACACCACTACACCCAGTTAATTTTTATAATTTTTGGTAGAGATGTAGTTTCTCCGTGTTGCCCAGACTGGTTTTGAACACCTGGCCTCAAGTGATCCACCCACCCGCCTTGGCCTCAGAAAGTGCTGTGATTACAGGCATGAGCCACTGTGCCCAGCCTGTCCCAGTAATGTTTTACGGGATGTTGTGAATTGTATTTTGTTGGGTGCTAGTTATACTTGTATCTCTACAAATACCCTTGAGCTTTTTTCTGGTACACAGCTGAGGTACTTGACACACTTTGGTCCTTGTGAGACTTTTATGCTTTCTAAGTCAGGGTCAAAGTAGCCTTCAGTTTGGGCTGATATTGTCTCATCAGTAGGCAATGCCCTCTGAGTAGTGGGTCTGATGCCCGTGAATTACCAGCCTTTCCACCCTGGCTATTGGGAAGAACAAACCATTTGTGGCCCTGAGTGCCCCCAGTGATTGTTCCCTCTGCTCCTTGTGGGTGGTGCTGTCCCAGCCTCTGGTTTCCTTGCACACACATGCACTGGGCGGGAGGAGCCCTCTGTGGGTCTCTTCAGCTGGCTCTGTGTGGCTGTGTCCTCTCTGATCCTCAGTTCTGTGATTTCTCTCTGCCTTGGTCTCAGAATCTCAGTGCTGTTTTACCCATCCCCCATCGCCTGGGAACTCCAGGCCGTGAGCAGGGGCAGTCAGGAAGCTCTTAGGGATCGCTGTCTTGGGCAGCCTGATGTCCAGGATCTGAAAACCGTCATGGCCTATGTTTCATCACATTTGTTAGTTGTTTCAGGCGGGAAGACAATGCTTAGTTCTCCCATCTCGGCCAGAAGTGGAAGTCCTTTTCCCATGGGAACATTCCGGACAGTCCATATCTGAGTCGGAGCTGTTCTCAGGCCCAGCTGGAGTGGATGGGTGCGTTGCTTAGTAGCCCCACAGCTGTTCGTGGGCACAGTGGAAATAGAGAAAACGATGTGGATGGGTAGGACTTCTGGTTATTAGTTGTGAGTAATGAAGTTTAATGGTTTTATAACTTTGCATGTTTGTGTGTTTTCATTGTGATGACTGATCTTGTATTAAAAGCAATTGTATTTAGTGGCTGGGGGTACGGTGGCTCACGCCTGTGACCAGCACTTTGGGAGGCCAACTGGGGTAGATCACTTGAGGTCAGAAGTTGGAGACCAGCCTGGCCAACACGGGGAAACTTCCATCTCTACTAAAAACACAAGAATTAGCTGGGCGTGATGGCCGGTGCCTGTAATCCCAGCTACTTGGGAGGCTGAGGCAGGAGAATTGCTTGAATCCAGGAGACGGAGCTTGCAGTGAGTCGAGATCAGGACACTGCACTCCAGCCTGGGTGACAGAGTGAGACTGTGTCTCAAAAAAAAAAAAAGCAATTGTATTTGGATAGGTCAGGATTAATTAGAACCAATTCAGTAACTAATAGTGAAAAGTACTAATATTGGGAGAGGTGACAAATAGTGAAAATGATTCTGATTGTCAGGTAATAACTTTAGCAAGTTGTGTGGTCATTTGTATGAGACAGTAAGAGTGCCCTTTTTCATGAAGGTTGTTGGGGCCAAAGTGGTAACAAACGCCCGCAGCCCGGGGGCTCGATGCTATGGATTTGTCACCATGTCGACATCCGACGAGGCGACCAAGTGCATCAGCCATCTCCACAGGACTGAGCTGCATGGAAGAATGATTTCCGTAGAGAAGGTGAGGCAGTTCTCGTCTATGGTAACTCGCAAATGGAGTTTGCAAGTGAGAAGGCCTGGGCCACACATCATTTCTGTCTGTATTATATTTTAGGCCAAAAACGAGCCTGCTGGGAAAAAGCTTTCTGACAGAAAAGAGTGCGAAGTGAAGAAGGAAAAATTATCAAGTGTCGACAGACATCATTCTGTGGAGATCAAAATTGAAAAGTAAAGTGAATTTTCAAACCTCCTCTTGGAATCCCTGGGAGGAGGGCAAGGACAGCCACCGTGGGCCTTGAAAAACACACTCTGTCCCCACCTCTACCCACGCAGCCTTTCCAGCTTCCTGCTGGAGTCTCACCTGATTTTTGTGTTCTGCTGCCACTTCAATATTCAGCTTTTATTTATTTATTTTTTGGAGACAGGGACTCACTCTGTCACCTAGGATGGAGTGCAGTGGCACTGCAGCCTCCACTTTCCAGGCTTAAGTGAATCTCCTACTCCAGCCTCCCAAGTAACTGGGACTACTGCAGGCATACACCACCCAACCAGGCTACTTTTAACATTTTTTGTAGAGACGTGGTTTCGCTATGTTACCAAGGCTGGTCTCAAATTCTTGAGCTCACGTGATCTGCCCGCCTTGGCCTCTCAAAGTGCTGAGATTACAGGTGTGAGCCACCGCGCACTGCCAGTCTTCAGCTTTCTGTTTAAAGCTATTTAACGAAGTAGCCCATGTCTTTAAAAAGTGGATGCAGATGATCCTTAGCATGTATTTGTGTCCTGACAACTGATTAGCCTTTTGAAAAATCAGTATACACAAAATGAAAGAATACTATTTTTTATGTCCTTTTCCATATTCTGGTCCCTTGTACAGCCTCTCAGACTTTGGAATCATTTCCTCATCCATGTTGATTTTCATGTAGTTCTCACTTATTAATCACAGCAACTGTCATAAACCCAGTTTTTCAAAGATAAAGCATCATCCAAAGGAATGTAGCCTGGTCTAGTGTTGCAGTGAATGACCTTGAGCAAGTAGTTGGTGCTGTGTCTGACAGATGGCAAGTATTGCTGTGTTTACTTCAAAATTAAAAATATCCCAAGGCACCCTGTGAGTTCACGGTGGCACCCTGGGGTACCTTGGCCTAGTGGTTGGGAACCATGGGTCTGAGGTTCTATTTTTATAAAGGGGTGATTTATATTTAATCAAAATGGAGGTAGGGACAGCTCTTTCAAGGCAGGTATGGCTTATTTATATTTTTAACACAATTGTAGGCTTTTGAGAAGGTAGATTTCGCCGGGCGCGGTGGCTCAAGCCTGTAATCCCAGCACTTTGGGAGGCCGAGACGGGCGGATCACAAGGTCAGGAGATCGAGACCATCCTGGCTAACACGGTGAAACCCCGTCTCTACTAAAATACAAAAAAAAATTAGCCAGGCGTGTTAGCGGGCGCCTGTAGTCCCAGCTACTCGGGAGGCTGAGGCAGGAGAATGGCGTGAACCCAGGAGGCGGAGCTTGCAGTGAGCTGAGATCCGGCCACTGCACTCCAGCCTGGGCGACAGAGCGAGACTCCGTCTCAAAAAAAAAAAAAAAAAAAAAAGAAGGTAGATTTCGGTGGTGCGTATGATCAGGGCAATGTCTCAGAAGGCTGAGTGTCTGCCTTAAGTTTACATTGTCAGTGCAGTTTAGAGGGTAAACATGTCTGTGGACATAGTTGAACTGGGTTTTTGAAGATGTAATTACCAATTTACATCATGGCCAGATTGGAATTATTATATTTAATTGGAATTATTATTTTTAAAAAATATTTTACTTTTTAGATGCGTCACCCAGGCTGGAGTGCAGTGACGCAATCATGGCTCACTACAGCCTCAACCTCCCAAGCCCAAGTGATCCTCCCACCTCAGCCTCCCTAGTAGCTGGGGCTACAGGCGTGGGCTACCACTCCCAGTTGATTTTTAAATTTTTGATAGAGACAGAGTCTTCCGCTTTTGCTCAGGTTGGTTTCCACCCTGGCCTCAAGCAATTCTCCCACCTTGGTCCCGCAAAAGACTAGGATTATAGGTGTGAGCTGCTGCACCTGGCCCCAAGTTGAAATAAGTAGGCCCCTGAGTAATGGGTGTCAGATGAGCCTTCATGAGCTTAGAGGGGGATAGGGGGTTGGTGAGCCCCCTAATTTAATCAGCAACTTCAAGAAGACACATCCCATCAGCATTGCTAAGAAAAAAAAAGTCTGTATTGGTGGAAGATGGGGAACTGTTGTTGCAGGTTTGCGGTATTCTTGGTGTCTTGTGTTTCATTCATTGCTTTTCTGTATTTGTGGGAAAGGTGGTAATAATTAGGTAACAGTATGGGATGGTCCTGTGGCCAGCATTGGGAATGCAGCAGTTTTCTCGGTCCTTGCAGTAGCCCTGGGAGGCATGTGCTCTATGCAGGAGAGGATACAGGCCTCGAGAGGGGGACACGTCCTGCCTGAGTTTGCTGGGAAACGGCAGGGCTGGGAGTCAACCTATGAAGGTTGCTCGGAGCCCCATGGCTCTTAACTGGGTGATGAACTTAAGACCTTTAAGACCAAACTTCCTGCAGGTTGTTTGCCTAGGAGGTTGAGCATTTTAAAATTTGTTTTGACCTTATTTTTTTCTTCAAATTGACACCTTCATTAGCCTTTCCTTCCGTTTGAAGGATTTCTAGATTAGTGGTCGGTCTTGGGAAATAGAGAAGCTTTCCAAAGAAGGGAAGAAGAGGCCTTTGCCATCTTGAATGAGTAGTGGTTTTTATACAGTTGTTGTCCAGAAAGCACATGTAAATGTCAGGTGTAATCCCAGCACCCAGGGATGATGCTTTTTGTTGGATATCCTTCCAGTCTTCCAGTCTTTTTTTCAGCACATATATTTATCTACTAGAAGGAAAGCAGATGAATAAACATAGCATCTTGTGCGGCAGGTGAAAGGAGCCAACACCCCCCCGCCCTCCGCCCTGCCCCGTCCCACCCCGTCGCAAGCTCATGAAGGCTCATCTGACACCCATTACTCAGGGGCCTACTTATTTCAACTTGGGGCCAGGTACAGAGCTCACGCCTATAATCCTAGTCTTTTGCAGGGCCAAGGTGGGAGAATTGCTTGAGGCCAGGGTGAAAACCAACCTGAGCAAAAGAGCAAGACCCTGTCTCTATCAAAAATTTAAAAATTACTTGAAGTGGTAGCCCACACCTGTAGCCCCAGCCACCTCCTTTTTATTCCCCCTGAGTTCTGTCTTAGGATCTAAAGACCCTTCTTTTTTTTTTTTTTTTTTTTTCCTTTTTCTTTTTTTTTGAAATGGAGTCTCTCTCTATTGCCAGGCTGGAGTGCAGTGGCGCGATCTCGGCTCACTGCAACCTCCGCCTCCTGGGTTCTAGCAGTTCTCCTGCTTTGGCCTCCTGAGTAGCTGGGATTACAGGCATGTGCCACCACACCCGGCTAAATGTTTTTGTATTTTTAGTAGAGATGGGGTTTCACCATGTTGGCCAGGCTGGTCTCAAACTCCTGACCTTGTGATCCATCTGCCTTGGTCTCCCGAAGTGCTGGGATTACAGGCATGAGCCACTGTGACCAGTCTAAAGACCCTTCTTTAAAGCATACCATGAGGTAACAAAAGTAAGCTGTAGAGCAGTATATGAAGTATGACCTCCTAAGACACTCTATAAAACGTCACTGTAGATCACCGCAGTCAGGCAGACCCAGTGATTGACAGTAAGGCCGCCCTTGTGGTCATCATAGGGATGGGGGAGAGGAGATAAGATGATTTACAATAGTCAGTTTTTCTCAAAATGAATTATTTTTTTAAAAAAAGACAACTCCATGATGTGGAGGTTGAGAAGGGCAGGGGAGATGGGGCAATCAGAAGCTTCCCTGGCATGGCTGGAGCTCTGCCAGGAACCCTGCCTGGGTCGGTGGGGGAGAGGCCAACAGGTGCTTGCTGGAGGGCCCTGCACAGGCCTGACTTTCCTGCCTGGACCCTGGCACATTGTTGGTGTTGAGTCAGTGTGCAGTTTAATTGCCTGAGACGAATGGCATTAGGGAACGCGGCAGCTGAGTTTGAGTGACGAAGATGATTTATTTCACTGCTTAGAAGAAAGTTGCCTTTGGTTGAAATGGCACTTAACACCTTCCCGTATTCACTGGCACATAACACGTCATTTAACTCCCTAAAAGTATGCAGTAGTTACCAACCGAGGGGTGTTGGCCTCATGGGTAAATGGCCTGCCACTCTGTGCAGGGGGGGCTTGGCGTCCTGCCACTGGGCCTCTATCCTGTTGAGGCTGTATTGGGAAGAAATGCTTTTCCCTATAAAGCTTATAAACAGTGTTCCACACATACATGATGAAACGTTAAAGTAAACTTTTTAGAAGTGTTCTCATGTAGTTGGCATGTTTCTCGTCTCCACCTGCACGCCACTCTTGCGTGCCAGCCTGTCTGGCATTTTGGAAATGCATCCCCAGGAATTTCATTGTGCCTATCCCTCAGTTGAACAAGTAATAGAAGTGGGAATGCGGTCTGTATCTAAAGAGGAGTGTTGTTATTATTATGGTTTTCAAAAATTTTTTCACACCTGATTGCCGCCGGGGTGATTTTGTTTTGCGTGGACATCTGAGTATGTGCGAGTGAGGCTCTGGGTGAGCCGTTCCTGTTACAGAGTCTTGTGAACTCAATTTGATAACCATGTTTTTAAATAGAACCGTAATTAAGAAGGAGGAGAAGATTGAGAAGAAGGAGGAAAAAAAGCCTGAAGACATTAAAAAGGAAGAAAAAGACCAGGATGAGCTGAAACCCGGACCTACAAGTCGGTCTAGAGTCACCAAATCAGGTGATGAGAGCCTTTTAAGTGCTAGTGGAAGGGTAAGGCCAAGGCCTGGCATGGGTGGTGAGTAGGTGGGGTTCCGAGGGAAGATGAGGACAGCAAGCTCTGGTGACGTGGCTGTTTCGCTGTTCGTATGTCACCGTTGAAGAAACAAGAGTCTGTTGATGAAATGGCTTAAAGGAGTTTCCATACAACATCAGGAATCCAGAAGTGCTTGGGACTCAGGGCTTAATGTGTATTGCTGAACTCAGCTGCCTGAGTTCTGGCTTTCTCAGGGCCTTTGGCTGATTGTAGTGCGGGATTCGCAAGAGTGAGTTGTCCAAGTTTCTTGTAACTAACCTGATGCTATTTTGCAGGTGTGCAGTCAAGTTTCTCCCACATTATGTTAAAGCTGGAGGTAGTAAAAATACAGAGAAAACTGAAACCTCCAAGCATTTGTTGAAGTAGTTGTATTTGGACGATGCCACTTCTGTTGTCATTTTGTAAAAGTTCATTGTGCTTTACACCTTTGAATCTCTATGAGATTCAGAATGTTTTGTGGCAAAAAAAATAAGCCAACTCTACCTCCCCCATCAAGGAAGAAAAAAAATAGAAACAAAACCCAGCCATCTGGAGCATTGAAATTTGGTACGGCACATTACAAGCTGGATCTTCAGCTCTCAGGCTAATTTACCCAGAGTCTCATGAGGAACGTGTTTTTAAAATGTTCCTCAAGTATTATAAATCTCCCCAAATAAGTCATTGTTCCAGTGCTTAGAGCCTGGTGGTTCTGTTGTCAGGAGAGAGAATTGGTTGGGAAGCCTTTATTGCTGGAGATGAATGGAGGGAAGCCCACCCGTCTGGCAAGGCACTCCCTGAGAGCTGCAGTGTGATTCCGAGCACGGACTGGATACTGCAGAGCTTCACAGAACGTCAGGGAGGAGTGACAGCACAGACCAGCTCCAGAGCTGTGGGGTTTAGTGTGGAGGGTCACAGAGGGCTCTGCGGGACGGCTGTGCCTGTGTGCGTGCTGCGGGTTTAAGCTGTAGGTTGGGAACAGGTCCCTCCAGTTGTGCAAAGACCCGTGAGGGAGCCCCCGTTGTGCTGTGCCCGCATTACTGTGTTGCTCACAATAGATGAGAAATAGAGGCTCCCAAGGCTGTGTCACAGTCACTTGACTCACGCCTTGTGTGTCCAGAGTCCATCAGAGCGCTGTTTACTGCAGGAAGTTGGGGCGTCCACAGGTTTTCAGTTTGCTGTGTTTTGTCCTGAAGGAAGCAGAGGAATGGAGCGGACGGTCGTGATGGATAAATCAAAAGGAGAGCCCGTCATTAGCGTGAAAACCACCAGCAGGTCCAAGGAGAGAGTGAGTATTGCCTCCGCCATCTCAGGGCCAGCTGTTTCTCATGATGGCTCCACGACCGTTTGATTCGCATTATGAAAACAGTGCTGTTTTGCCTTTAAAATCTTAAAGAGTTCTTTGAGGTTTGTAGGAGGCGTGATAATTGTGTAGATTGTAGATACACACACGTGAATCCTGGCACTTTCTGCAGAGCAGTGCCCCTCCGTGTTTGCTTTCCTCCATGTGCTGGCCCCGTACTGGCTCCTGACTGGGATGTGCCGCCTTCCGACAGAGCATTGGTTCACACAGCAGCTCCACCATAGGCTGGGATGGGCCAGACCCAGACTTTTCAAGCTGGAAGGCAGGTCCTACTCTTTGGTTGACTTAATAGCAGGTTACTTTCTTTCTTTGATTTTCTAGTTTCTATTAAATTAACCAAAAAGTTAGAGACCAGCCTAGGACAGAGTGTTGGTCATGTTATCACATCAAGAGCTGCCCCTCTCAAGTTGTGCACACGACTAGACGAAATAGCATCTCATTTGTGTTTTTCACTCTGGAAAACAATAAAAACCTCTGCTTCCCAGCTGCAGGTTCTAGCTAAGATGTTCATGAGGTGACAGTGCTTTTTTAATGAACGCAGAGTTCACCGTATTCAGCCAGGACCACTCTTTGTGTTGTTAAGACTTAACTTTTTTTTTTTTTTTTTTTTTGAGATGGAGTCTCGCTCTGTCTCCCAGGCTGGAGTGCAGTGGCGCGATCTCGGCTCACTGCAAGCTCCGCCTCCCGGGTTCCCGCCATTCTCCTGCCTCAGCCTCCCGAGTAGCTGGGACTACAGGCGCCCGCCACCGCGCTCGGCTAATTTTTTGTATATTTTAGTAGAGACAGGGTTTCACTGTGGTCTCAATCTCCTGACCTTGTAATCCGCCCACCTCGGCCTCCCAAAGTGCTGGGATTACAGGCGTGAGCCACCGCGCCCGGCAACTTTTTTTTTTTTTTTTGAGACGGAGTCTTGCTGTGTTGCTCAGGCTGGAGTGCAGTGACGTGATCTCACTCATTGCAACCACTGCCTTCTGGGTTCGAGCGACTCTCCTGCCTCAGCCTCTCAAGTAGCTGAGATTACAGGCATGCAGCACCACACCAGGCTGATTTTTGTACTTTTAGTAGAGACGGGATTTTGCCACGTTGACCAGGCTGGTCTTCCAACTCCTGACCTCAAGTGATCCACCCGCCTCAGCCTCCCAAAGTGCTGGGATTACAGGTGTGAGCCACCGCACCCAACCAAGACTTAGTTTTTAAAATGAACATTTGGATTTTATAAAGTATCAATTCCTAATGTCATTTTTCACATGAAAATCATAAGATAGAGAAATCTAGAGTAGAACATTGAAAAAGACCCATAATCTTACCCCCATGTCACTGTGATGTAGAAAAATAAATAGTGACCACATGTGCGTGATTAGAACATCTGGTCAGCTCGGGGAGATGCAGCACGGGCATACTAAAGCCTCTGTGTGTCCGGTTGGGCTCCTCGGCTTCCTCTGCACACAAGTCCCCTGTGCGTGCTGTGGGACCACAGACAGAGGATGTGCTGGAGCTTGCATTTTCTGTGTAATATGCCATGGAGGTCTCTACATACAGACATGTAGGGTTTGGCCTTTTTCCTTTTTGCTTTTTTTTCTTTTAGCTTTTACATATTGTTTTTATTTTATGGATAATATTTACCTATTAAAAAATAAAGGGTGGGGGTGTCTCACTTCGTTGCTTAGCCTGGCTTCAAGTGATTCTCTTGCCTTGACCTTCCAAACTTGCTGGATTACAGGTGTAAGCCACTACCCCCAGCTTCTTTTAACTTTTAAATTTTGAAATAAAGTGCTGTTCAGAAAGGTTGTGGAGGGGACTTAAATCTCCTGTGTGTGTTGCACCTGCCAGGTCACTAGTAAGTGGCTAAGCTGGCCTCAGAAAGAACCCAGGAGTGCTGGCACTGTTGCCTGCTGTGCTGCCCACTGTGCAGTGGTACGTGGGCACCTGTCCCCTTCTTACTCCACTGCAGTGTGTGTATGACATCTGCTCGTCTCATAGGCAAAGTGTGCCATCAAAGTGCTGGGGGATATCTCCCTGTGTGTGTGTGCCCCTTCCTCCCCAGCCTGCATTGTATTAATAATTGGTGTAATGTGTCCGCCTTGACCTTTGCCTGTCTTTCTGTTGGGTTGGTTTATCTTTCATTGCTTGCTTTTTCTCTCCTGTGGGAGCTAATTAGGAAAATAAGCTGAGTAGCTCTTTAACAATGTCATGTCCCAAGCCCCTGCCCCAGAGATTCTGTGTGGATCAGCAGGAGGCCTCAGGTTCTGTGTTGTTTAAAAGCTTCCTGGGAGGGTCTGATGTGTCTAGTTTGGGTGAGGCCTTGGAGAACCTTGAAATGGGAGTCAGTCGTTACAGCTCTGAGCTTTATGCCACAGATAGAAAATGATGAATGTAGGCTGGGTGCGGGTGGCTGAAGCCTGTAATCCTGGCACTTTGGGAGGATGAGGCAGGCGGATCACTTGAACTCAGGAGTTTGAGAACAGCCTGGACAACAGGGCGAAACCCCGTCTCTACAAAAATAGAAAAATTAGGCATGGTGGTGTGCACCTGTGGTCTCAGCTACTCAGGAGGCTGAGGTGTGAGGATCACTTGAGCCTGCAGTGAGCCATTGCACTCCAGCCTGGGCAACAGAACCAGACTGGGTCTCAAAAAAACCAAAAACCTACCCAAAATAAATTACAGACGTTGGCTATTAGTGTTCTGTACCTTATTAGGAGCACCGTTTTGCATTAAAGCATTTTGGCATATTCTATTTATTTATTTATTTGAGACAGAGTCCTGCTCTGTTTCCCAGGCTGGAGTACAGTGGTGCGATCTCAGCTCACTGCCACCTCCGCCTCCCAGGTTCAAGTGATTCTTTTGCCTCGGCCTCCTGAGTAGCGGGATTACAGGCATGCGCCACCATGCCCGGCTGACTTTTGTTTTTTTAGTTGAGACGGGGTTTCACCATATTGGTCAGGCTGGTCTTGAACTCCTGATGTCATGATCTGCCCACCTTGGCCTCCTGAAGTGCTGGGATTACAGGCGTGAGCCACTGCGCCTGGTCTGGCATATTCTATTTAGAGCTGTCTGCCTGAGTCCTGAGCCAGCAGTTGAGATGTGAAACATGCAGTCTGCCCTCCAGCTGTCCAAACAGCTGGCCTGACTGCTCTCCCCCTCTGAACTAATGGCCACAGTGGCCCTGTGCGGATGTGCCCCGTGGCTCTCAGAGGCCTAGGTTTGCTTTGGATTATGTGAGTCCTTGGCTGTGCTATGCTAGAAAAACTGTGCCTGTAGGTTTTTTGAGGCATGGACCAACCTCTTCTCTTCCATGAATGCCCCTTGACATTTGAAAGCAGGATTCTGGATTAGGCAGTAAAACGCAAACTTGGAGGGAAGCAGCCTGTGCTTGGGCCTCTGGTCTGGAGACCACAGCCTTCCATCTACACCATGTGGGGCCAAAGACTCTTAGTCTCATCCACACGTGCATAATCTCCATTGTGTGTTTGTTGCAATCATTTTCTGACATTAATAAACCAGTTTTGGTAAACAGAGCTCCAAGAGTCAGGATCGCAAGTCAGAAAGCAAAGAAAAGAGAGACATCTTGTCGTTTGATAAAATCAAAGAACAAAGGGAGAGAGAGCGCCAGAGGCAGCGGGAACGGGAGATCCGAGAAACGGAGAGGCGGCGGTGAGTGGAGCTGGGTGGGGTCGTGGGCTGGTGGTTTCCTCAGGGGGTGGCTGTCCTTCTCCCAGCTGTACTTGGAGTGAGGAGTCTGTGTGCCCGAGAGCCAGTGCCTGGGCCGGCGGGTGTCGTGCTTCGCCTGGGTCCTTGAGGCAGGGGCCAGCACCTGTTCACACATGAGCCTCCAGACGTGCCAGGTGGCATGAAAGTCATCAAAGGGCCAGGTGCAGTGGCTCACACCTGTATCCGAGCACTTTGGGATGCCAGGGCCAGAGGATCACTCGAAGCCAGGAGTTCCAGACCATCCTAGGCAATGTAGCGAGACCCCACCTCTACACAATATTTACAAATTAGCTGGGCATGGTAGCGCGCACTTGTAGTCCCAGCTACTCAGGAGGTTGAGGTGGGAAGATCGCCTGAGCCCAGAAGCTCAAGGCTGCAGTGAGCCATGATCACAACACTGCACTCCAGACTGGGTGACAGAGTGAGACCCTGTCTCGGAATAAAGTCAGGGAAGCCCTTTACAGTATATGGGGTTTGGCTATCTATGTTGCCAGGCTGATCTTGAACTCCTGGGCTCAAGCAATCCTCCTGCGTCAACCTCCCTAAGTGCTGGATTTCTGCTGGCTCAAAGTCTATTTTCGCCCCTCTTCTGGTGTTGGACCTTGGCCGGTGCGCACAACCCAGCCTTGTGTGGCTCTGATGGGATGGGATGGTCCCTGGGTGCTGAGGTCTCGGTCTTCCCTGTTGAAACCTCTCACACAAGGTCGGAAACTGCAAGCCGAGTCCAGTTGTCATTTTGCCACGGCTCCACTCTGGGCTGTGGTCTTGAAGGTTTGTTCCTCTCTGCCTTGACATTCGGCCTTTTCCTGTCGGGATACCTGGCGTTCTCTTGTCTTTTTTCCTCAAATATTGCTCAGTAAAGCAAAAGCTGTGCTCATAGCATTTGGAAAATGTTCTTGAGCGAACCTAGAAATGTTGCCAGCTGTGCTGCCTTTGCTTTTCTTGAGGTGACTTTCTTAAGTAAGGTAACCCCCTGCACGCGCAGCTTTAGGGAAACCCAGTGAGCTTTTGGATCCAGTGTTTTTTTCTGCTTCCAGTTCACACCCAGTTTTGGGCACCGGGCTTTTTCTCCGTGGAGGCTCACACGGAGTTCAGAGCAGCCTCGCCTGTCCCCGCAGGGAGCGCGAGCAGCGGGAGCGGGAGCAGCGCCTGGAGGCCTTCCATGAGCGGAAGGAGAAGGCCCGGCTGCAGCGGGAACGCCTGCAGCTCGAGTGCCAGCGCCAGCGGCTGGAGCGGGAGCGCATGGAGCGGGAGCGACTAGAGCGGGAACGCATGCGCGTGGAGCGTGAGCGCAGGAAGGAGCAGGAGCGCATCCACCGCGAGCGCGAGGAGCTGCGGCGGCAGCAGGAGCAGCTGCGCTACGAGCAGGAGAGGCGGCCGGGGCGGAGGCCCTACGACCTGGATCGGTGAGTCCCGCCCAGAGCGCGGGCAGGACGGAGGCCAGCGTGGCAGCGGTGTTCACCCTTCCGGCAGAACAGCGGCTTCGCTTCAGTCCCTGTCTGGGGGAGGGATGGGGAGATTGAAATTTGATATGGAGCATGTGCCCTGGGGACCCCCTGTAGCTCTCACTGGCTGCTGCAGGTTTATTAGTTCACTGTCACCACTGGAGGCTGTGTAGCATCTCCCCCAACTTGAGTTATTCTGGGAAGCTTGATGGCTGCCACTTGCTGAAGGGTTTGTGATGCTTTTCCTCTCCACTTCCCGGTGGAGCGTAACTGTTCTCTGTCTTGCCAGACAACCGAATGCCCATTAGGCCCAAGTTGGCCACCGCTGTCTCTGCCAGTCTCGTGTCCTTGTAGACAGAGAGGCAGAGCAGGCGCTGTGGAAAAGGAAATTGCCTCTGGTTTAGAAAGTAGGTTTATTGCTCTCTAGCTACCTGGAACGGCTTAATTGACAGTCACCCGTCACCCCACTCTCCATGAGCCTAGTTTTCTGGTAAAAATCAAGAAGAAGATAATTGGATGCCATCCCGAGCTGTGTGTAGTTCACTATCACCTCATCTAATTCTCTTTGCTTTTGCAAGAAACTCAGAGGGAGATTCAGGCTCCCACGGAAGGCAGGGAAAGTAAAAATGTGGCAACTCGAATGCTATTCCAGAAGAATCAAATATTTCATTTCACTTGCATTTGTGCTCATGAGTGGAGATCAGGGTATTAACAGTCTCATAAGACAATGAGCTCACAGCAGTGCTCCTTTCGGGACTGTTGGATGAGAATACAAGTGTACCTCTCGGCTGTTAATGGGGTTTTAATTTTATCAAATCAAAGCAATGATGATCGAGTGTTTAGAGATTAACCCTGCAGGGCATTTTAAACGATACTGGGTCTGGGGAGGGAGCTCCCCTCCCCACCTCCACCTCCTTCCTTTTTCTCCTCTTTTCATAAATGGAATATGCATTCTTTTAAAATAAAAACCAGGCGAGATGATGCCTATTGGCCAGAAGGAAAGCGTGTGGCGATGGAGGACAGATACCGTGCGGACTTTCCACGGCCGGACCACCGCTTCCACGATTTCGATCATCGAGACCGGGGCCAGTACCAGGACCATGCCATCGACAGGTCAGCGGTCCCGTCCCCTCCTTTAGCCACAGTCATTGTGGGCACTGGGGCATCCAGCTGACCCATTCTCAGCCCAGTGCAGGGGTTCCTGTGTGCTCTGAAGCCTCATTTACTTCTGAGATGTACAGTGGGTAACTCTGACCTTGCACAGAACTTGAGCGAGTTGCTGGAATTGGCAGCCGTTTACAGAATCCCCAGCTTGCCTCATAGGAAGGCATCTCAGAGTTTGTTCCAGCCGCCGACTCTTTTCATAGGTGCCCAGGAGGGACCTGGGTGCAGGCCCCCCACACCGAGCTCTCTCGTGAAGCAGCGATGTTTGTCAGCACAACCTTGTTCTGGGTTTCATAGCTTCCTGGGAGGTCTCTCCATAGCTCCTCCCCCTCTCCGTTGGCGCAGCTGAGGAGAGGCGTGACCTGAGGCATGCTGGGGCTTTGGGGCTTTCGTGCCTGGACAACCAGCAGAGCTTCTTGTGCCCGAGAGCTACCAGAGAATTGATGGAGGATGTGCAAAATTTCTCATGAGGCCTGTTTTGCATTTCGAGGGTCTGGGTGGGCTTTTTAGCCTTTTGAAATGAGGAGTACATTTAGTTGATTAAGAAGACAGCACTTGGTTTTCCAGTTTAAGAGTCCTGTCTTTGGGCTCCCCTCAGCTGCACGTCTCTGACCCATTTCCCCGTTCATTGGCTCCTTTAGAAGGAGTGTCAGAGTGGGCAGAATGGGAAAGGGAGGCTGAGAGGCCACACTCTTAATTCTGCTGGATTTTGGGATGGAGTTGGTGTGAATTTTGGCAAGTCCCACGTGTTGGGTCAGACCAAAGATTAGGGATCGTTGGAGGCCTCTGTCCCTGTTCTCCCGACTGAGAGCTCTCCGAGGAATTTTAGTTCAGTGAGATCTGTATTCCTTTCTCTTTAGGCTCCGACTTCGTTCCTGCCCCCAGAGAAAAGCCTTTTGATTTGAGCTAGCTTTTTTCTTTTTTTCCAGGCCAGTTATACTTTTCATGTGATGGGATGGAATAAGTATCCCAGTCGTGAAACCTGCCTGACCTGCAGAAATGTGTAGTAGTGCCCGGCGCTGTTTGAACAGGGTCTTTTCCTTTTGCAGGAGAGAGGGTTCGAGGCCAATGATGGGAGACCACCGGGACGGGCAGGTGAGTAGAGCCCCGATGCCAAGCCCTAGGGCCACTGTGCTGCTGTGCGGGCACAACTCACCATTTCTAATCAGGCGGCCGCTTTATCCCAGAGAGGTGGCAATTTAGCATGTGTGGCGGGGATGGATGTGTGGGTTCTGGCCAGTGACTAGAAGCACAAATATTTAGCGGGACGTGGTAGCTCATGCCTGTAGTCCCAGCACTGTGGGAGGCTGAGGTGGGTGGATCACCTGAGATCAGGAGTTCGAGACCAGCCTGGCCAACATGGTGAAACCCCTGTGTCTACTAAAAATAAAAAACATTAGCCGGGCGTGGTGGCAAGTGTATGTAATCCCTGCTACTCGGGAGCCTGAGGCTGGAGAATCGCTTGAACCCAGGAGGCGGAGGTTGCAGTGAGCTGAGATCACACCATTGCCCTCCAGCCTGGGCAACAAGAGCGAGACTCTATCTTTAAAAAAAAAAAATTGTGCAAATATTTGATTGTTTTGTAATGTGCAAGTTTCTGTCATTTTCAAATATGTCGGGCTTGTTCTTCATTTTATCCAGTAGAAACCTCAAGTGTCTCTTCATTGTCCACTTGCTCAGGGAGCCTTTGGGTCTTGGTGCCTGTAGCGTGCCCCTAAGAACCCAAATGGTGATTGTCATTTAGCCCACATGTGCCAGGGTCAGGGGGATGGGAGAGCCTGGGATTCTCCATGTTTCAAGTCCATGCTGGGTGGGCACTGGGGGCTGAAGACCACAAGAGTGGTCCCTAAGTCTCTGTGGTGCCATGCGGGTGCCCCGTGCGTGGTGGCAGGGTGTGAGTTCTGAGAAAGCAGCAGCCTGGTGGAGAGGTAGGAGGTGGGTGGCAGAGTAATGGCCTATGGCGGCAGGCAGCACCTGCCTGCTTCGTGACTGCTGGCTCCTCTGTGCAGAGTTGGTTGGCCAGGGAGGCTGCAAGTGTAGCCCTGCCACAGCACAGGGGTGCTGACCCGCCCGAGGGCACTTCTGTTACCAGAAAGGAGGCAGTGCCCAACTCCTCAGAGAAGATAGGGCTCGGTGATGTCTTAGTGGACCTTGAGCAGAGCTGTTGAGGGCAGTAACACCAGGGCTCCCCACGCTCCTGGGGCAGCTCATGGCAGTGATGCAGCTGTAGGGGTGCGAGGAGGAGAGCCAGGGAGCAGAGGGTCAGCGAAGCACGGCCCACCGGGCCTGAGGCCTCGCCCTGCCGTCTTCTCTTGGCTCCGGCCCACCTGCCGCCCTGGGGTCTTCAGTAGACAGTCCCCCTGGAAGGTGGGCCTATGTAGGTGACGTGGTCAGTGTCACCTTGTCCCTCTCCTGCCTTCCAGCACTATGGAGATGACCGCCATGGCCACGGAGGACCCCCAGAGCGCCACGGCCGGGACTCCCGTGATGGCTGGGGGGGCTACGGCTCCGACAAGAGGCTGAGTGAAGGCCGGGGTCTGCCCCCTCCCCCCAGGTTAGTGAGTGAGCCCCAGTCGGGTGGGGAGCATCTGTCCTAGCCTGGGAAGAGGTTGGTGCCTGGCCAGGCATGTCCCCAAGGTTTGATTTCAGCTAGGGCAGCTTTAGGATGGACTACCATGGGTCCTGCCATTTGAAACTCCTGACTCAGAAAGTCCAGGTTCCCAAGAAGAAAGCGCAGAACAGGCTCTCAGGGATGGAGCTGTCCAGGTCGCCCAGAATGGCCCATCCCCATTCCTGAGCCGGGGACCGCCTGCAGTTGTAAATGTCTCGATCACAGGAGCTGCGTTCCCACTGGGAAAGACAGTGCAGAAGCTCTTAGTCCTGCCCCGTCCGTGGTAGAGCAGCCTTGCCCTTGCCTCCACGTTGCCTCTTCACATGTATCTTCCTTGGGTTTTCTCTCTGACCCCTAGTTGGTCTGGGTGGGGCTTCTCAACCCTGCCCTGCCTATTAGAATCGCTTATGGGGACCCTCCCCTCAGGACTCAGGGCTGAGGATACTAGGCCAGGTCCTCCATAGGTGTTCAAAGCCACCTTCACCAGCACTGCAGCTGTGGGGGCTGTCCTGAGTCTCGTCAGCATTGTTGGGGTGCAGGGCTTGTCTGGGAGGACTCTGGGTGCCTCTCTGGTTGCTTTGGCCAGCTGCGGTCACCCCTGCCTGTTTGCCCTGTTGCTGCCTGGACTGGCCGTGAGGAGGCTGGTGGCAGGACCGCTTTGCAGTTGCTGCCCCTCTGTGAGATGAGTGTCCTGTCTGTCTCCAGCCTCAGCCCAGGGCTGCCTTGGCCCCTGCCCACTGCCGCAGGGTGGGTTTTGGCACCCTGTGCTCCCCCGTCCATCCCTCCCTCTATGCTGAGAGGCTCTTCCACCTCTGCCAGGGACTTTGACTCGGAGCCGTGCCGAGTGTCCCACCTGAAGCTTCTCCTGCATCTCTGGGCAGCACAGACGGGGGCAGTGCTCAGATCAGTTGGTGTAAAGTGTTCTCTTCTGGGTGACCTCATTAGCATTCCTGTCCTGTCACTTAGTGGGTTTTGTGGTAAATGCCTTGGGAATGTAAATGGGAAACTCATCCTCAGAACCAAAGACACAGTGAGCAGTGGCTGGGCACGGTCGGGTCACCAAGGGCAGGTGCCACACGCGTGCTTTTCACTCCCTCCAGGGCGGTATTGCACTTGCCTGGCAGGTGTGTGTTGGGGGCTCCGATGACCTCTCTCGGGCCTGTGGGCTCACTTGGCCTGACTGTCACTGCAACCAGCAACCCACAGCAGGCAGGCACTCATGCAGATTGGGTCTGGCTGCTTTCCTGCACGGCCACTTAGGACTCAGGACACTGGACTCAGATTTTCATCTCCTAGAGTTTCTGTCTGAAACTTTAAAAAAATAGCTTTCCTGAAGTATAATTCACAGGACACGTACTTCCCATTTCACGTGTGCAGTCATTGGAGGTTTGCATGTGCGTGGATCTGTGCAGCCATCCCCAAGGCCAATTCTGAAGCATTTTCATCAGGTCAGAAGAAACCCTGCTCCTCTTAGCAGCCGCATCCTCTTCTCCCCTGCCCTTGGTAGCCGTGGGTTCCTTTCTGGCCCTGGATTTGCTGTCTTGAGTCATTTCTTGGCCTGTGCAGCGTGCCTGCTGGGCCTGGCTTCTCCCTAAGTCTCGTGTGTTGAGGGCTCATCTCCACATGCTGCCTGGGCCAGCGCTTCCGTCCTAGTTAAGGCTGAACACTCCATGGTCTGGACACACCACGTAGTGTTATCTGCTCATCAGTTCATGGGCATTGGGGTCCATCTCCCTTTGGCTGTTAGGAATCCTGCTGCCAGGAACATTCATGCACAGATGTCTTTGGTCACGTTTTCATTTCTGTCAGGTGGGACTGGGTTGCTAGGTCGTGGTAATTCTGCCCTTAACTTTTTGAAGAACCACCAAACTGTTTTCCACAGTGGCCACACCATTTTACATTTCCACCAGCAGTGGACGAGGGTTCTTCCCTTTCCTCACACCCTCCATGGTGCGTGTTACCGTGTGATTCTAGCATCCCAGCCCGGGGAGGGAGTGTCTCGGTGTGCCTTGGATTGGCATTTCCAGGTGGCGTTGAGCACCTTCTCATGTGCTTACTGGCACATCTGTCTTTGGGGAAATGTCACTTCCCATGATTTGCCCACTCGTCTGCAGCCCTTGCTTTGTGGCATGATCCGCCACGCGGCTGAGGTCAGGGTAGATGCGCCTGCTCCCGGTGCGACCCTGGAGGCTCATCAGATGGCTGCATGTCTGCTTTTTTTTTTTTGGCAAAGGGGTGGCCGTGACTGGGGAGAGCACAACCAGCGGCTGGAGGAACACCAGGCACGTGCCTGGCAGGGTACCATGGACACAGGCACGGCCAGCCGGGAGCACGCCAGGTGGCAAGGTATGGGGCTGGCTCCGGGGACGAGGGTGGCTGTGGCCCCCACACGTGTCCAGGGGCTTCCTTAGAGATGGAGTGTTTGCAGACCCTTCTTCTCTTCTAGGTGGCGAGAGGGGCCTGTCGGGGCCCTCGGGGCCGGGGCACATGGCAAGCCGCGGTGGAGTGGCGGGGTAAGGCGTGTTGTCCGAGGAGGACAGTGGTTTGCTTCTGCTCCTCACTTCCTCTCCCGTTTTTGCATGTTTGATCAGCTGGCTGGGTTGGATGTTTTGAAAACAAAGCAAAAAGTAGCTCTTTGCAATTTATTCAAATAACGCTTTTCAGTTACCTGGAATACAATGTGTGATGATGATTTTTCTCACCTGGAAAAAAAACCCAAGCGCTCTAAAGGCTGCGGGACCATTACACCCATGTTACAATGAAAACGCTGAGCACTTCAAGGGGAAAAAATGTCTGACTTTGTTCCTAGGCGAGGCGGCTTTGCACAAGGTGGACATTCCCAGGGCCACGTGGTGCCAGGTGGCGGACTGGAAGGTGGTGGAGTGGCCAGCCAGGACCGGGGCAGCAGAGTCCCGCACCCACACCCCCATCCGCCCCCGTATCCCCACTTCACCCGCCGCTACTAAGTCCCACTCACTGCGAGTTTTCAGGTGGGCAGATGCACTGTTGAATCTGGTAGCCAAGGTTCCCTTGAACTTGGGGGATCTTTTTAAAAGCAAAGCAAATCCTGCCACCGTGTTGTAGCTCAATACAATGTGAACTCACTTTTTTTTTTTTAATAAATGTGTTCTTGTTCTGCCGTTTTTAAATCAAGGTTTCTGTTAATGAGGCATTCCATTTTCCATTAATAAAGTTTATCATTCGCAGTCTTGCGTGCGTGTGCACGTGCGTGAGTCCTCGTGGCCACAGAGCTCTGGATGGGACTGACCCTGGGCACAGTGCTGTGACTGCATGTTGACTGTTGGCTCTACCAGGCGCTGCCAAAGTCTTTTGCCTGCATCATCCAACTGCATTCTCATAACCGCCCCAGGAAGTGGGGCGTCCAGGTCCCCATCATTGGATGATGAAACTGAGGCTGGGGAGTCAGCCCATGGGAACTAGGAATTTTTTAGGGGGTGCTGTGCGCCGTGGGGCCCTCAGACCAATCCCTTTACACCGAGCCTGTCTCTGCGTGGGTAGTGGTGAAGGCTTGCCAGGCCCTGGGGAGCCCTCCCCCTGCCACCTCAGTATGGGGCTGTGTCCCATGCTGGTGTGTGGTGGGCTCTTTCGGGAAGGCTGCATGTGTGGTGGGCCCGCCCTCCGCTGGCTGCCTAGTGTGTCCCCTCAGTGCCTGCTGCCAGCAGCTGGACAGGAATGGGATGGCGCTGACTCGGCAGTGGGCCCAGGTGGTAGAGCTAGTCCCTCCGTTCTTCTGGAAATGTCCATTTGTCTGCAAAAGTGCATTTGAGTGTGATGCCTATTTGCTTCCTTAAAGACTGTGTCAGACGAGGCACCTCACTCGCCAGGGTAGCCCACAGGCTGCCAGCCCATGCGCACAGCCCTCCGTGCCAGGTCCCTGCAGGGGCCGACCACTGTGAGGCGCAGCTGTCCTCTTCAGAACTGGTATACGAGCGGAGCTGATGCTGGCCAAGGGCGGGGGCTGCAGGCATCTTGGGGCAGAGGATGGTGCATGGGGTCTGCCTGGTGCCCTCTTGGCGGGAGGGGCAACCCAGCCCGGTGTGGTGGTGTGGTGAGAGTTAACTGGGAGGACCACCTACTGGGGACCTCTTTCCCTCCCCTCTGTATCTAGGACAGCCGCTTCTCCAACTGCTGGTTCTGCTGGAGTTCCCCATGCCCCCACTGGGAAGTTAAGTTTTAAAAAAGCCATGTGAAAATCCAGCCCAGCTTGCCGCAGACACCGGAGCATGAAAGGCAGGTTGGCCCTGGCCCTCGGGTCTTGTCTAGGCCTGAGCCTCCGTGAACGCATTCGGGAGCCTCCCTGACGGCGGCTTCTGGAGTTGTTTTCCAATGACGGGTAGACTGGGCGCCACGCCACCTCCTTGTTGCACACGGGGGTCTTCGTGGCTTGCCTGTCTACCCCACAAGCCAGAGTCTAGAAATCAGGGTTGAGAGCTTCCCTGTCGGGCAATAAAAGGTAGGCTCAGCCTGCATTGAGGAGGCAGCCTGGGATTGGGAGCAGGCCCCGTTTTCAGATCTCTGTCTCGGACGTCACGGAGCACCCCTTCCTGGAGGTGGGCGTGGACTCCTGAACTACGAAGCAGCGGCTCAACAACTACCAGGCCACCCCATGGGAGTTGGAAAGGGAGCCAATCCCACTGGACATCCTGCGGGGGCAGAAGAGCCCTGCCCTTTCCTGCGAGCCAGGCCTGGAACCAGCTCTGTTCCACGCAGAAACCAAACACTTGAGTTACCGGGACTGCTGTCACAAAGCACCGTAAAGGAAGCACTGGCTAAGGAAGCTCATTGGCTGTCAGTTCTTGAGGCCAGGAGTCTGAGATCTGGGTGTGGGCAGGGCTGCGTCTTTCCCAGGCTATGTGGAAGAATCCTTCCGAGCCTCCTAGCTTCTGACAGCTGCCGAGTGCCTCTGGCCGTTCCTTGGCTTGTAAACACATTGCCCAGTCTCGGCCTCCGTCTTCATGGAGCCTTCTTCCTGTGAGCGTGCTTGCGTCCTGGTTTCTGGTTCCCCCCTTTTTTTTCCTTTGGAGTCACAGTCTCACTCTGTCACCCAGGCTGGAGTGCAGCGGTGCGGATCTGGGCTCACTGCAACTTCCGCTTCCCAGGTTCAAACAATTCTCGTGCCTCAGCCTCCTGAGTAGCTGGGATTACAGGTGCCCGCCACCACACCCAGCTAATTTTTGTATGTTTAGTAGAGACAGGGTTTCACCCTGTTGGCCAGGCTGGTCTCGAACTCCTGACCTCAAGTGACCCACCCATCTCGGCCTCCCAAAGTGCTGGGATTACAGGTGCGAGCCACTGCGCCTGGCCTGTTTCTTTAATAATTGAGTGTAGGTACGTTATATTAACTCTTATTTCAAGAGAGAAAAGGTGAGTGGAACAAAATATGTGTTATGAAAAGGAGATGCCCTGATGGATATACCCTCCCTTTGGGCAGTTGTGTGTGAATCGCGCTGCTGTGAGCATTTATGGATGTGTATGTGTTTGAACACCTGTTTTCCATTCTCCTGTATATGTACCTAGGACTGGGATTGCTGGGTCCTGTCCTGACGTGTAACTGCCTGTGTTTTACTTCTGGAAGTATAGCCAGACTTCTCCATGGTGGTAGTACCGTTATACATTCCTACCGGCACTGCACAAAGATTCCAAATCCCTTTTTTGCCAGACAGGGCCTCGCTGTGTGTGCCAGGCTGGAGTGCAGTGGTGCGATCATAGCTCACTGCAGCCCCGAACTCTGGAACTCAAGCCATCCTCCCACCTTGGCCTCCCAGGTTGTCGGGTCTACAGGCATGAGTCACCATGCCTGACCTTGTATACCATTTGGTGGTGAATTTTGTTATGTTTCATTTCCCATCATTTAAAAGACATTTTTAAAGGGGAGGGGGAGCTGTGGGGCATCACAGAAATGAGAGCCACTGGGGCAGAAACAGGTAGCTTCTTGAGAATGAGTTTAGGAGCCAACTGCCTGGCACCCAGCCTTCTCACTACCTGCCTGCCCACGGGCAGGTCATAATTACTCTCTGCCTTGGCTGCTTTAACTGGAAGAAGGGAGTAATCACTGTAGTTGCCATATGGGATATTTACAAAGATTAGTTAATCCACCTAAAAAGCCTGGCATACAGTAAATGCTTAATACATGTTGGCAGGCCCTGGGGAGCCCTATAGGAATAGAACCTCGGGTACTCACGTTTCACAGGGGCCTTGGCGAAATGCAATGCCAGAGGTCTGGAGGGGGTTCCGGTGAGGAAATGACCAGCTCCAGCCATACAGAAAGAAAACGGCAGGATCAGAATGAAGACCTTATGGCATGGCGCGGTGGCTCACGCCTGTAATCCCAGCACTTTTAGAGGCTGAGACAGGTGGGTCACCTGTAGTCAGGAGGTCGAGACCAGCCCAGCCAACATGGGGAAACCCTGTCTCTACTAAAAATACAAATATTAGCCAGACGTGGTGGCAGGTGCCTATAATCCCAGCTACTTGGGAGGCCGTGGCAGGAGAATTTCTTGAACCCTGGCAGGCAGAGGTTGCAGTGAGCTGAGATCATGTCACTTAACTCTAGCCTGGGTGAAAGAGCGAAACTCCATCTCAAAAAAAAAAAAAGGAAAAAAAATAGAATTAAGACCTTATGAAATGTCTCCACAGCTACAAAAATGTGTCAACTTCACCAATTGCTAAATTTTGTATTCATAAAGATTTCATTACATTTCAAAACAGCTCCTAGGTTAGATTTTCTCATTCCCAAGGAACTCCCAAGCCTCCACGATGATTGCCAATCTCAAATTGCATGCATGACTCCTAGTCGCATAATTTCAAAGGCAAAGTCAGAACAGGGCCTTTTGATTCCGAAAAAATAAAAAATAAAAAACCAACAGCCATGAAGTCGATGTTTAGTGGGGATGCCATGCCTTTTAAAAAACAGGTTTGCCGGGTTGAGGGGCGGGGGCGTCCTTGAGTCCCAGTGACCCACGGGAGAGGTGAGGCTGTGCCTCCCTGGTCATACAATGGTGACAAATCAGTGTTCGCATTCTGCTGTCACTGCTGAGTGGGTTCCAACCTTAGCCCTTCAGCCACATCTTTGGCCAGCTGGGTGGACTAGGGGAGCTTTTCTCTCTTTGTTTTTGAGATGGAGCCTGAAAAGGTCCCTTTGTCTTGGAGACCAGTGCGTTCACATCCCAGGGTTAGGACATGGGCATCCTTGTCCGTCACCCTGGGGTACAACAGAATCCACTTTGGGAAGCACCCGATATGCTTACCAGTCAAGCAAGTTAGACATCTCTAGTCCCCAGGGCCAGCCACTGATTTACACAAAGGACACACACGGGCATCACACAACATCACCAACCCAGACATACCCCGGTGCGGCTTCTCGGGAAACCGGAGTCAATCCCTGGGAAAGTCGAGCGTGGAAGAAGGTTCTGAGTCCAAGGGAGGCTGAGACCCGCCCAGAGGCAGCGAGCCACAGAGCTGAGGCTCCAGCCCAGGGTCCCTGCTCCTCAGCCTCCCTGGATGGCCGGGCGCCCCATGCCGAGGTCACGTGGTGGTGAAGAGATAGGTGTTTGGGGCAAAAGTGAGCAAGTTGCATACGTGACTGTCCATAATTTTGCACATGCACTTGACCTTTAGGGTTGACCCCAAGGATAACTCTACACGTCTTGCAGTGCTTCCAGAGACAGTACTGGGCCAGAAACTGACCCTAAATTACTCCCCGGAGTGCCAAGAGCCACTTCTCCGCACTCCTCAAATCCTCATGAGATGCAGCCGCTCTGTGTTTGCCTCCATCTTCAAATATTGACACAGCAGCTGCCGGGTTCAGTGGAGCATAAGGCACTGAGGACCTGAGACACTGCCCTCCTGGGAAAGCTTCCTGGGCGTCTGTGAGCCAGGGCCCGGTGGCTCACGCCTATAATCCACAGCACTTTGGGAGGCTGAGGCGGGAGGATCACCGGAGCTCAGGAGTTTGAAAGCAGTGTGGGTAACGTAGCAAGACCCCATCTGTACAAAAAAATAAAATGAGCTGGGCTGCTGGTGTACGCCTGTAGTCCCAGCTACTCACGAGGCTGAGGTAGGAGGATCACTTGGGCTCAGAAGGCAGAGGCTGTAGTGAGCTGTAATCACGCCACTGCACTCCAGCCTGGGTGACAGGCTGTCTCAAGAAAGAACACTGTGGTACTGGCTGTGACTGAAGAGACCAGCCACACATGGCCAGCCCCTTCACATTCCATCCCCTGCAAGAGGTCTCCTCTGACCACTGGATCAGCAGTGCCCATCACCCTCTGCTTTGTCCCTGTCACACCTGCCTGTGCTCGTGGCTCTGACCACTCGCTACAGCATTGTTTATTGTCGGCACTCTCTACCACATAGGCATCACTGGGGCAGGCATCTGCATCTCCCCAGTGCACAGCCTTTTAAAATGGAGGTTTTGGCCAGGCGTGCCGGCTCACACCTATAATCCCAGCACTTTGGGAGGACGAGGCTGGTGGATCACCTGAGCTCAGGAGTTTGAGACCAGCCTGGCTAACATGGTGAAACCCCGTCTGTACTAAAAATACAAAAATTAGCTGGGCATGGTGTTGCATGCCTGTAATCCCAGTTACTGAGGAGACTGAGGCAGGAGAATCGCTTGAACCTGGGAGATGGAGGTTGCAGCGAGTTGAGATTGCACCACTACACTCCAGCCTGGGAGATAGAGTGAGATTCCATCTCAAAAAAAAAAAAAAAAAAAAAAATGCTTTGTGCAATATCTGGCATACAGTGGGTGCATAGCAAGTGGTTGCAGTTCTTTGAATTTCTTTTAGCAAGAGACAGGTCTAAACCAGGGCTTCCCAACTCCTTGCCTGACAGAAATCCCTTCCCTCTGCCCCCTAAGAAATTAAGTGTGACCCACAGACTTAGGGAAGGGGAATCTTTTGGGCTCAATTTCCATCACAGCTGTAATCTGTAATGTTGCATTACAGTTTTTAAAACAAGAGGCCCCGCTTTGGCCTCTCCAATGCCGCACGCTGTGGAGTTAAGTGCTGGAAACCACCGATGGTGTCTCTTGGCTTCTTCCAGTCTTACAATCATAACCGCCTCGTGCCAACCAGCTGTGAAACTGCTGGGGTGCCGTGTACCCGGCCACAGAAAACGCACATCAGACCTCGCAGGGAGCTCATAAAAGGCACTGAAGCTTCCGCTGCGTGGATGCTGCTGGCCACAGCAGACCAAATATTTACAGACTCAGCTGAAATGAAACCCAGCAGGGTAGATCTCACAAGTGGTCCGGGAAAGGTCCCCTCGCTCCATTGCTGGGGAAACAGTGCCCAGAGCAGGCAGGAAACCCGCTTGGCCAAGGCCCCCTGCCAAGCAAGTTAAGATGAAATCCAGGCTGAAGAACTGGGCTCTGAGTCCTTTGTTTTCTTGCTCATTTAACTTAGCAAACACTTCTTGGGTACTTACTGCGCGCAGGGCTCCATGGCAGGATTGCAGCCATGACTGAGACAAGCCTGCAGGTTCCTGCTGTCTTGGGTTGGAATGAGACTGGCTTCCTGGAGGAGGGGACTGGGCAGGCCTAAGCCACGAGGAGTGAAGGAGTCCCGGAAGTGTTTTCCAGAAGAAGGAACAGGATTTGCAGAAGCCCCCAGGAAGGAAAGGCATGCCTCCCACCCTTTTTTTGTTTTTTGGAGCGATGGGGTCTTGCTGTGTTGCCCAGGCTGGAGTACAATGGTGTGATCATAGCTCACTGCGACCTTGAGCTCCTGGAAGTAATCCTCATGCCCCAGCCTCCTGAGTAGCTGGGACTCCAGGCATGAGCCACTGCACCTGGCCTAGCACCTTTGAGCAATGGAGCAGGCAGGAACATGGGGACCTGGGGCTGCAGTGGCTGATCGGGGATGGGACCACCAGCCTGTAGGGTTTTCAGCCCTTGAGAAGAAGAGAACCAGCCCTCCTGGAAAGGTTCAAGGGTAACACTCAAATGTCTCTCTTCAGGCCCTTCCTTGCTTGAGGTCCAAATCCTCACTGTCCCTGTGCCCCCAGTCTCCCCATGCCATGAGCACACTTCACCAGAGCTAGCACCAGCCAGCCCTGGGGAAGGAGGGGCGAGTCACACTGGACTCAGGGCCCTGGCTCTGTTGGGACAAAGACCAGTATGGCGGCCAGAAGCCACCTCCAGTTTGGGGATCCTTGCTCCAAAGACCAGAACATAGGAGCAAGCAGGCTGGCAGAACTGGTGGGCACAGCTGGGCACAGTGCCTCATGCCTGTAATCCCAGCACTTTGGGAGGCTGAGGTGGGCGGATCACTTGAGACCAACCTGGTCAACATGGTGAAACCCTGTCTCTACTAAAAATACAAAAATTAGCCAGGCGTGGTGGCGCATGCCTGTAATCCCAGCTACTCGGGAGGCTGAGGCAGGAGAATCACTTGCATCCAGGAGGTGGAGGTTGCAGTGAGCTGAGATCGCCCCACTGCACTACAGCCTGGGTGACAGAGCGAGACTCTGTATAAAAAATAAATATATCTGGCCGGGCGTGGTGGCTCTAGCCTATAATCCCAGCACTTTGGGAGGTCGAGACGGGCGGATCACGAGGTCAGGAGATCGAGACCATCCTGGCTAACACGGTGAAACCCCGTCTCTACTAAAAATACAAAAACTAGCCGGGCGTGGTGGCGGGCGCCTGTAGTCCCAGCTACTCGGGAGGCTGAGGCAGGAGAATGGCGTAAACCCGGGAGGCGGAGCTTGCAGTGAGCTGAGATCCGGCCACTGCACTCCAGTCTGGGCGACAGAGCAAGACTCCGCCTCAAAAAATAAAATAAAATAAAATAAAATAAAATAAATAAATATATCTTTGGGAGATCGAGGCGGGCGGATCATGAAGTCAGGAGATCGAGACCATACTGGCTAATATGGTGAAACCCCCTTCTCTACTAAAAATACAAAAAATTAGCCGGGTGAGGTGGCGCATGCCTGTAATCCCAGTTACTCGGGAGGCTGAGGCAGGAGAATCTCTTGAACCTGGGAGGTTGCAGTGAGCCGAGATTGCGCCACTGCACTCCAGCCTGGGCGACCGAGTGAGACTCCGTTGGGTATCACACCCCCGCCCACTCAGCCCCTGGCCGAGTCATAGCAGGTGGACACTCCTGGGGACCAAGATGCCCTCGAGGGACGGGGCCCAACAGATGCGGCAATAAGTGGGGGGTGCCGGGTCACTGGAGATGCCTGAAGCCTCAGGCTCTGGAGGTGGGAGAAGCCGTGGGCGGGGAGAGAAGGGGAAAAAAGGATGGAGAAAGACACCGGGACACAGAAAAAGAGAGATTCAGGGAGAAAGACAGAGACTGAGACACAGAATGAAACACACACACAGGGACGCATTAGACACAGAAGCAGAAACAGATGGACCCAGGACCTGTGGAGTTGTGGATCTGCCCTTGGGGCAGCCGGACCCTCCACTCCATGTGTCCACTAGGTGGCGCCCAAGAGCCACGCTCTGCTGCGCAGCCGACCCGGCTGGGCCCCTCCTGCTGCGGGAGCCCGATCTCTCTGCGCGCCTTGAGTTTCCCCCACGGGTCCAACGCCACCTTCGTGGGAGGCCCTGGGGGCGCAGGTGGAGGCTGGAATGAGGGCTTCCTCAAGGATCGGGGGTCTGCAGAGCCTCCCAACCCGGCCGCCCCTAGGCGAAGGCCCTGTTGGTGTGTGTGTCTGTGCTTCTCTTAGAGTGAGTTTGTATTGGCCTCAGGAGTGGACGTGCCTGCTTCTGTCTTGGGGTGTGGATCTGGTGAATCTCCGTGTGTGGGGCTTAGGGCTGTGTGTCTCTCTGTGTGCATCTGCGTTTGTCACAGGACGTGTGTCCCTGTGTGTATCTGTGTTTGCTCTGGGGGGCATGTGTCTCTGTGCGTGTGACTGCGTGTCTCATTTTTCTCTTGCTACATATCACGGTTGTATTTGCCTTGGGTGTGTCTGTGGCTCTGTGTGACTGACTTCTCCTCATGCTGTGTACATTTTGGTGTATCTGGGCTGGCCGGTGACTTGTGTGCCTCATGTCTCCATGCCCCTTGGAAAGCTGCCTCTCCGGCCGCTGCTCACCTTTCCTGGAGGCTCTGTATTGTTTCGGTTCTTGAATTCGCCAAAGAATTGAAGAACCGAAACATTTATGAAGTGGTTCCTGGGGCTGCCTGGAGAGACAGCAGCGACTGTTCATGGAGCTGTGTGTATGGGTCTGACCATAGATTTAGATCCTGCTCAAACTAAGCATCTACTATGTACCAGGCCTTGGATCGGGAACTGTTCTCATGCTATGCATTCAGTTTCCTCATCTGTAAAATGGACCTGATATTCGACCGGGTGCAGTGGCTCACGCCTTTAATCGCAGCACTTTGGGAGGCTGAGGCGGGCAGATCACGAGGTCAGGAGATCGAGACCATCCTGGCTAACACGGTGAAACCCTGTCTCTATTACAAATACAAAAAAATTAGCCGGGCGTGGTGGCGGGCGCCTGTAGTCCCAGCTACTCAGGAGACTGAGGCAGGAGAATGGCATGAACCCAGGAGGCGGAGCTTGCGGTGAGCCGAGATCGTACCACTGCAATCCAGGCTGGAACAGAAAAAATAGCCGCTGGGGAGTTTCTGTTCTGATGGGGAAAGATAATAAATGAGGTTGTCACTCCACAAATGTGAGTCATTATGGTTATTTTCCATCAAAGGCTTTCAATATACTTGGCCATTTTGCCTTCCAGAAAGATGGTACTAACTTATCCCAGCAATGTATGCAAGTTCTCACTGCCTTGTACCTTCACAAAAACTATTATTGGAACTTTTTGTCAAATATTAGAGTGGCAAAATACTTTTTCACGAGTCTTTTACAATTTCCCACCTATGTCTTTTGTGTGTCCAAAGTGTATCCACGTTCTTTGCATGTGTTGCTTTATTTTTATTGATTTCTAACCACTCTTTATATATGAGGAACGCTACTTTGTTTAAACATGTTGGTGGTAAATAGCCTTTGTTTCTAATAGAATGAGGCTAGAAAAACACAACTTGCCAACAGGGACCACCATAAACCTTCATTTGCCCAACAAACATCCTGGCAGTGTATCAATCTTTCCTTCCTTCCTTCCTTCCTTCCTTCCTTCCTTCCTTCCTTCCTTCCTTCCTTCCTTCCTTCC